>NC_140283.1:12990197-12997697 GCF_964030765.1 Micromesistius poutassou | reverse complement strand
CTCATTTAATTAAGTTAAATATCAAGAAAATCATGTCAACTAAATAATATCTGTGGTATTAGTTAATTAGTTTAAAATTAATTGTGCTGGGTTCACGTTAAATAATGTAAAAAAAAAGCCTTGAAGTTGACTCAACTCTAAAAGTCCAATGCAACCACTTACCTCCCTTTTAATAACGTTAAAGTTTGACTTTAATTACGATAAAGTTACTTTTGGAAAAATGAATTCCTTTTGGACTACGATTGAAATATATTCACAGGAACGAATGACTCATGCGTTGTCCAAGTTGGGAGTTGGTGTTGTGGGTGTCAGTTCTGGTCCACGTCCCAGACTATGAAGGTATCGAGTCTCCCCACAGGGCTTCTGGACAGCTGTCAGCACGTTAAAACATTAGACATTAAATCCCACAAGCACACAGCATTTATGTTTTTATACAACCAGCGGTGTTGCGGTGCGGCCAGACATTACTGGGCTGTAAGCTAGAGTGTGTGTGTGTGTGTAAATGCATCCAACAGGAACATGGGTGTTCTCACACAATAATCTTTTTCGCCAAGAACCTTTGAATAATTGCCCATTTGCGTCTGCCCTCTGTTGAGGAGGGACAGACAGCATAAGAGACGGATGGCTCCACTGTCATGAACATTGTGAATGAATAATTAGGACTTAATGAAAGAGGACTTTATGTGATTAGAACAAAACAAAATGGCTGATGGTTGACCGGACAGAGGCATGACCCTCTCCATCAGCAACAACTCATTGAAATCAAATTATTCCAAATGACATGAGAATTTTGCTGTGACCCGAAAGTTGCGAGGCACATGGAAATCTAGTGAAAGGGAAAAAAGCCAGTCGGGAGGCCAGTGGTGTTTATAACGATGTGTCAGCACAGATTAGCCAAATGTTAGTGAGCTTGGTAAACAACAGAAACCTCTAATGTGATGTGTGGTTCGAAATGTGC
The DNA here is from genome assembly GCF_964030765.1 of Micromesistius poutassou. NCBI lineage: Eukaryota > Metazoa > Chordata > Actinopteri > Gadiformes > Gadidae > Micromesistius > Micromesistius poutassou. Next base: position 12,996,739 of record NC_140283.1, on the reverse strand, counting down.
ACACAGATGTATTATTTCACTCAGAGAACAACTCTCTTATTCTTGGATTGCCAGACATCGGGTCCATAACAGACCGGGCTCTGGTGAATGTGGAATGTTAGTCATTCTAACCTCTAGTCCCCCTAGGCTTCGTTTGGCATAGCATTGCACAATCAGAACCATGGAACACAGGACCTTTATCTCAACGTAAGTGGTAAGTGAAGATGGAAATGCATTCAGAACATCAAACTGGACAGACTTTCTTCTTTTCGCCACGATGTGATTAAGTAGAACGCTTCACGATTTCAAATTTTCACATGAGTCAGCAACTTTAACATGAGACTGGCAGTCACAATGCGATAGTGAGGTGCTTTCCCACCAATGGCAAACGATGGAATGTTGGCTGAGGTTGTCCACCATCATCGATGTGTCATACAACAAGAAACCTCATCCGTCAACGACCACCAACGGGTACGGCACACTGGTCCGACGTTGGGTGTTTGTTGGGGCCTCGTGCGAGCAACCTCAATATCGCATCAGCAGATATCCAATATTGATAGGGTCAGGGTTAGGATATCCAACATGGTCCTTGCACACATTTCGACATGCAACATGCATATAGAACTGAGCATGGTATGTCCCAGTAAAGAGACAAGGGCATCTTGTAGACATAAAGTCCACTTCTGTCTGTGATGGGACAGACAGACAGAGAGAGAATAGAGGGAGAATAGAGAGAGTCAAAGAGAAGAGAGAGAGAGAGAGAGGTTGGGGGGGGGGGGGGGGGGGGGGGGGGTCATTGGACCAAGTGGACGGCCTGAAGTGAGACCCATCTGCAAGACATTAGCGTCATAGTGCAAGGCCCTGGTCCTCTGCCACAGTAAAAATACACACAGAGCTCCAGTGATCTGACCCGTCCAGGCTGCACCGTTTATTATTCCAAACCCAGAGAGGGGAAATGTAGGAGCCGGTGCCTGCTGCAGGCTCACGACCGCTGTCAAGCAGCCGGGATCCCTCTATGAACCGAGCCTCTGTGGCCCGAGCTGCCGACGGGCGTTGTCTTGAACAACGCAGCGTTTTTCTCGTGGGAGTGATCAAAGCACGTTTTGATTAGCAAGAGAGTACAGAAAAAAGGGGATTGAATCACCATCTGCAGCACATGGTGTGTGTCTATGTGTGTGTCTGTGTGCGTGTGTGTGTGTGTGTGTGTGTGGGTGTGTGAGTGTGTGTGTGTGTGTGTGTGTGTGTAAGTGTGTGTGTGTGTGGGGGGGGGAATCAACATGCTGGTATCTATGTGTGTGTGTGTGTGTGTGTGGGGGGGGGGGGGGGGGGTAATAGTGATTGATCAGCCAAAAGTGTGTGAAAGAGCGACAGAGAGAGAGAGAGGGTGTGTTTTTGATTGGACACGGTCACTTGTGCGAAGAGGTCTGAGGGTGATGGATAGGTTAAACGGCACACGTGGAAACTGTGACAGCATGGGCCAGGGGTAACAGAGAGGTGAATCCTCCCAGTTTTAGACGCTGTTAACTTCAGGCTATGTTCTGCTGCTCAATGCATTGGATAAGCTGCGAACATGTGCCTGTGTGTGTGTGTGTGTGTGTGTGTGTGTCTGTGTGCACATGTACAAGTGTGTATGTGTTCATTTGTGTGTGTTCGCGTGCATTTGTAGCCATGTGTGTGCATGTGTGTGTGTGTGTGTGTGTGCGTGTGCGTGTGCGTGTGCGTGTGCGTGTGATCCTCTGTGGGAGGTGGAAAGTGAGCCGGGTCCCCTGGTGCTGATATTGTTATTCATACACTGTTGAGTCATATGAGCGCACAGCAAAACAACAACAATACTGACAATGACAATCATGAATGATCAGCCTACTTCTCTTTCCCTCTTTCTCTCTCTCTCTCTCTTAACCGCTCTCCCTCTGTCTCTGTCTCTCTCTCTCTCTCTCTCTCTCTCTCTCTCTCTCTCCCCTCTCTCTCTCCTTGGTGTTCTATTTCATGGATTATTTTCTCTTTTTCGTGTTCCTTTGTTATACTAACCACCACAGTCTCACACCCGGGAGAGTGTGTCACAGGTGGCCATTCCCCTGTGAGTGTGTGTGTGTGTGTGTGTGTGTGTGTGACTGTGCTGATTTAAATGCACAGGAAAGGGTTTGTGTGTGAATCAAAAAAACCCATGAATGACCAATAAAAACATGAGTTAGTGGCTAATTAACTCTGAGGAGAAAGAGTGAGATAGAGAAAAGAGAGAGAGAATAAGAAAGGATAAAAACAGAAAAAGTGAAAGAGGGTTAACATCTCAGGAAGTAACTTGGGTGCCATGGTAGCAAAAAAATGCATACACACACGCACACACACACACACACACACACACACACACACACACACACACACACACACACACACACATACACACACGTGCACAGTTACACACACACAATCACACATACCAGCACACGTGTTCAACAGTGTGACACACACACACACACACACACACACACACTAATTTGGGGTCGTGTGTCTGGTCTCAGCACCTGGTCAAGTGAGAGGAAATTAGTTTGTTCATCTCATCTATGGACAATGGTTCCTGTGTCCAGTCCTGACCTCACACACACACACACACACACACACACACACAGTGTGTGTGTGTGTGTGTGTGTGTGTGTGTGTGTGTGTGAGTGTGTGTGTGAGTGTGTGTGTGTGTGTGTGTGTGTGTGTGTGTGTGTGTGTGTGTTCACAGTTCCATGGGAGGCCCAGGCTCACAATTCACCTCTCTGACATTATCCATGCATCCTGATGCTGTCAGCTCTCTCTCTCTCTCTCTCTCTCTCTCTCTCTCTCTCTCTCTCTCTCTCTCTCTCTCTTTCTCTCATTTCCTAATTTCCTGATTTCCTATGTTAAAAAAGTCTGTGTTATTTTACAATACTTTTTTTTTTAAGGAGAAGAATATGATAGGGTAAGAGGAGGTAAGGGATGGACAACTAAAGAAGAAAATTCAAGCAGAGTGGTAGAGAAAGGGGTTGTGTGTGTTGTGGGCAGGGGGGAGCTCTATATATAACTGCAGGAAGAGTGGTTTCTGCCTCTGCCCTATAAGTGACTCCCTGTGTTTTAACAGACTACCAGGATGCTTGTATACACCCGCGCCCTCTGTTGGGACTGTTTTAACCTCGTCATCACTAGGCCTCTGGCTCAGGTTTTTGCCAAAAATAGCCCCACCTGTGCATGTGAAATAATCAATGTGGATGCTACTGGGTCAGAGTGGATAAGGCGAGAGTATATGGAAGGTTTAACATTCCGCCTGAATGTTTTGTTGTTTTCGCCTGAGAGTGAATAGAGCTAGAGCGTGGTCTTGTTTCAGCAACCTAGAGCTAACAGCCGCTGGGTCAAGATGTTATGTATTTTTGGGATGAAAAAAATATGTTGAATTCAGTTTGGGCCTGGGTTTGGCAGGGGTTCTCTTCATATTAGGTTCTATATTGTCCATGGTCTTTATCTGTATCTGATCTTCTATCTATCTGATCTTATATTATATTGAATTACATATTATTTAAAAGATCTATATCCATCAAATTCCATAGATTTAAAGAAGATTTAAACAATGGAAACCGCAAATGGGGGTCCAACTGCTTTATAAGACCTTAATAGAAGACATAAAATAATCACACAGTTGATCTTCTAAAAAGGCTGAGGCACACAGGAATCCTGAGATTTGAATGCGGACAGAGTACTGAGTTCTGCGATGGGGTGCATCATAAAAGTGATTCAAACCATACATGGTTGGTTGGCTCTTTAAGCAGAGACACACGTTAGAATATCAAAAAAAGGGAACACTTGTTTTTGCATACTTCACTTGATTACTTTCTATCTCTTGCTTTTGTATTTTCACAGCACAAAATGTTAAATTGGAGTTTATTGTTGTAGTGCCCTTAAAATGATATTAAGAGAACTCAAAAGACATCAAAACCCACAGTAAAGGACACTAAGCCCTGGAAAGGGCTACGGAAATCCCAGTGGAAGAACAGGAAGAAACACTGAGATGGAGGAACACATTTGAGGGGCACCCCTTTATCAGACATTGATAAACACATTGAGACACAGCACCCTATACCTTCAGCTTACCTCTGTCAGCTGCACTCTGCACCCTCTCTCTTTAATTTATCTCCATTTCTTCTGTTCCCCACCCCAGTGGCTGTGCCCTGCTACCCCATCCCCCAGCCAACCAGACTCTGTTGCCCCACGTTGGGGTATGTGGGTTGGGTTCGGGGGTCGTGGGGTCTGGGGGGTTGTAAAACAGGAGCAGGGAGGCCATTAACCTCCAGAAAGGCCCTGAGTCATATCTACTGCTGCAGGTGCACGTCCCCCCCTCACCCACCTCCTCCCCCCGTGCTAGTTAGAGCATTTTCTGCACCAATTAGCAAGGCCATTTGGCACTGGTGGGAAAACAAGTCGGCTACTCAAGTGAAAGTGAAAACCCTTTCAGGGAGAATAGTTTGGTAAAGGTTTTCCATTTAATACTTTAACACCATTTAACTGTTTCACAGTTCTTAATATGCACTATTAGGAATAATTAGGATTAAAGTGCCTTTATGCATCATCATGAGTTTATATCCTTGTTGTTAATCCAGTGTTGGTTGTGCTACTGCCTCTTCTTGACATTATGCATTTGAGCATTTGTAATAAAACAATCTTTAATAACTACCCGGCCTTGTTGGAGCATAACATTGAAGGCTAAGGTAAACACCATGAAGGCCAAATTAATCACAAGAATGGATTGCGATGACCAGGGCAACAGGATTCCTCTGTGAATAACTGTAAACCTACTTTTGGATAACATTGGGCTTTTTGTAGGACAATGTCCAACAAGTTATGCAGCCAAAACTTCTCATCTGAAATGAATTGAATACGAATGCATCTTATCTTATCTAAACTATTTCCAGATCTCGAGAAAATACGATTGTTTTGCGAAAAAAGCATTTTTCATTGGAGATGCCAGCAATAACAAGAACAGGAGATAAACCCTTGCTTCATACTCTCCAGTCTCCACGTGAGCTGCTGATTTGTGTTGGTTTATGTGCGCGGCTTGCAGAGTGGAGTGGACCATAGAGCCGGGCCAGGCTACTACATGGTTCCACATGGTCAGGACAGCTGCTGGGGAGAGGTCATCTCCTTGTCTCAGGAAGCACCACACACCCACATACACATACTTGCACATACACACATGTTGACACACACACACACACACACACACACACACACCCCTTCCGCTATCTTCTGCTCTGATCACTATTATCGGGGTGTGTTTCTCCCGTATGGTCTGTAAGGCGATGCTCTTGTTATTCTTTGCTACGTGCTCAAGTCTCTTGCTGTGGGATCAACACGGTCACACAGTGCTAACACCTTGCTAACGGACGGACACACACACACACACACACACACACACACACACACAAACAAACAAATGATTTCACTCACATGGTCTTTGGCAGAGAGGGATCTGTGCATTTGTCATATAAACAGAGATTAAAAGGCATACATCTTATTTTTTACCAGAATTACACTTATTTATTATAGCTATCAGTCATAGAGTAGGCTCTGAACTGTAGCTAAAGAGCCCGACTGAGAACCATTTTTGTTGTGCTGGTGTGTGATAGTTAGGGCCAGGGGGGAGTGTTCAATAGTGTTGCGTGATGCAGGCTTTGATTATAGAGAGGAATATTACATCATTGCATAACTATGTTCACATTAAAGTCGGTATGTGTGTGATTGAAATTACCATTTAATACATAAACAGTAACACACACACACACACACACACACACACACACACACACACACACACACACACACACACACACAAAAACACATTCAAACTGGACTGTGTTTTGCCTCATGCTGGGCAGTATTTCTGTGTTGTTAAGGTCTGCCGTTGTTTATTTTTTATTGTTCGTTGCATTGTAGTGTGTTATGTTCTTATTTTTCTGTGAAGTACTTTGTGATCTTGCTGTGTGTGAAATGCTGAAGTGCTATGCTAAATAAAATAAAACTTTACTCTCACACACAGATAAACACACACACACACACACACACACACACACACACATACACAGAAAAACACGCACACTCACAAGCACACACACTTACAGATCTACAAAACACACGCATACAAATGCAAAAACGATGCAATCTGATCTGCTGCCCGTTGCGATTTAAATTTCCCATTCCGACGCGCGCCAGGAATAGCGTTCATATTAATACAAAGCAGCCCTGTCAAATCTATTCCCACAACTGTGTTGCAATTACCTTTGGGATTTTAAATCGGCCGTGAGTTATTCAATGGGAGAGTCAAAGGAAACAAACAAACACGCACACACGCAATGGATACATCAACAGCACTGTCTGCAGGCATCACGCTGGCGTCGTCCTGGTGGTGTGGAGACGGTCCGAGGGAACGCCACCACCGCAGGCGGCCCGCGAGCGGCTCAGAGTGAATACCTCTCAATAATTGAGTTTTAACTTGCTGAGAAATATGAGCTTGGACTTTCAAACATGTTATTGGGTTTCACGGCTCAGTTAAG
>NC_140283.1:12950197-12985197 GCF_964030765.1 Micromesistius poutassou | reverse complement strand
CAGTATCGAATGTTGACACTTGTGGCGAATTCTTGTGGCAGCCATCATGAACTCATGAAGGTGAAGTTCAGTAAACTGACTGAAAAGCAAACAAGTCACCATGACAACTCATCATAGGCACATGGAACTGGCCCGGCATCAAAGGCCGACCCATATGGGTAGAATTTCCCTGACCACTAGAGGTGAACGTGGGCAGAGTGAGAGAGGGACAGACATAAGGAGTGAATAAGAGAGACAAATGAGAATGGGTCGGAAGAACAGAAGCATTCCAATGATAAATCAATTAATAAAAATGTAAAAGAAAACAAAGAAAATAGCCCGGTTCAAATTAAATGATCATGAAAGGCAAATCGGCGTGTGTCTGACGGAAAGTAGAATTACTCGAAAAAGAATAAACAGGAGACGAACTGGGGCTGGTGGCCATTTAAAAAATATTGAAGACATATTTGACGCAATGAAGGACAGGATGAATCAATAATAAACAGTCCAAATTATTTCATTACGTCCTCCGTCAAAAATGATGACGGAACATGTTTTGGTCGTCATGTCAGTGACGTCGTCCGTAATTTTGGAGTAGTACAATAGGCGGTGTGAATGTAAAAGTCGTGGGAAAGGTTGGTGACAGGTAGAATAGATGTCTGTCATTACTGCTGTTTACACGTAGTTTCATACTGAGGTAAAGGTGATGACAGTGAAAATGTAGGTATAGCGGTTGTTTCATGTGCGTTCCTTATTTCCCAATCTCAAGTTACACCGTCAGAATAAATTCTTCCATTTCCACAGTGGCTGGATCAGTTGGAACCTGAATTATGCTCTTCTTTCGATTTGACCATGATGACAAAAAGCCTCTTAATTAATCATTTTTCTGTACAAAGACAGCTCTGTTTTGAGGCATTTTACAGTGAAACCAGACCGAACATTGTGTATTTTCTATGACAGAATGACAGATTATTAACAGAAAAACCAGGGTGGACATTGTAAATTTCCAAATATCTGTTATAATGGGGCCCTTTTGGCAGAGACAGGCCAGCAGAGATGTGTATGAGGTAAAGTGAGCTTCAGGATGGAGTGGAAATCCGAGGCCATGAGTCTTCCATAGTGATAAGTATTACAACTAAGCCCTTGATCTCACTCTGCGGGGGGTCCGCCACAACTCACACGTCTGGAATACACAGCACATAACACACGCACATGCACACCAATGCACGCACATGCACATCCATGCATTGCACATGCACACTTGCACATGGATGTACGCAAGCACACACACACACACACACTTAAACAAACACACACAAACTAACAGTTCTAAACCCATGTATCTACTTACAAAGGTTTTTGCAACCTTATTTTCTAATATTTTATTTATATTGAGTAGACGTCTATTTAACAAGAGAGACCTGCCCAAGAAAGCAGCAGCATACAAAAAACATGTATGTGTTGTAATGACTATCATGATTAATGCCTTTCACCATGTGACAGACAAGATATATATATATATATATATAGAGAGAGAGAGAGAGAGAGAGAGAGAGAGAGAGAGAGAGAGGTGATAGACAGATAGATAGATAGATAGATAGATAGACAGACAGACAGACAGACAGACAGACAGACAGACAGACAGACAGATAGATAGATAGATAGATAGATAGATAGATAGATAGATAGATAGATAGATAGATAGATAGATGGATGGAAGGATAGACATATGGGTTTATGATTGTGTTCAAAAGGTCAGGAATTGATACTGGCTTGCTGTACTCTAATCTTCCCCCCTGGCTCCTCCTGGTTTGTTAGACCCTGAAGCATCTCAATGCTTTGGTGGTTCCTAGCCAAGGCAGCTCCTGGCTGGGGTTGGCTGCCTGGCTGGTGACGCCATGGGAGGGAACAGATGGAGGCTCCGAAGGTATAAATCATCGATCAGTAAGATGACTTTGGTGACTGCTAATGCACATGTCTTAATGTTGCCAAATTCTAAAATTATACACACACACACACACACACACACGTTTGGGCTGAAGATTCATTAGGAGCTAAATGTATAAATAAATAAAAACGATATTTTTACAATGTGATTTAATGTTATTTAATTTCATCCCAATTATGTTGCGCTGTGCGGGACTGGTTTGCCCAGCAGTCATCTCAGGAGGAATCCATTATGTAAGTCAGACTTATGCTCTTCAGAATGAGAGCAGGGTCCCCCAATGAGTTAGCAGGGCCCGATCTGAAAGAAGGTAGAATATGTGACCAATTGGAAAAACAGATTTGAAGGCTAAAGGTCAATGAGGTGTGGCATCCAACTGAACTGAGCCTCGTCTCCATTTCACAGCTTCCCCCTGGGATCGGTGGATGCCAGCGGCAATATGAGACATGCATCAATATGTGCAGGAACTTGTGGATACACACACACAGAGACACACACATAATGCACATGCACATGTGCACAAATATGCAAATACACACACACACAGAAATAGATTGAGACTGAATTATCCCTCTATGTGGGGAGCAGTCACACACTAGTTTATCAATCCTTTCCGGATTTGAGCATGTTATGCTCTTGATTAATGAAAAATATAAATGTTTAGATTGATCAATCAATAATATCCGGAAATTTTGCAAGCTTACTGACTGTCTTGTCTTGTCCTGATGTTTTGTGTTGAGGACCACAATGGTAATAATTCCTGGACTTCATTGTGTTTTTATCTTCAATTGTATTTGTGTAAGGCATTTGTTTGATACAATTCAATAAATCAAATCAAAATCCAATTATTTAATAAAAATAAAATAATAAACACTGCTGTACCGAAAAACATACCGAACCGTGACTTAAAAACTGAGGTACGTACCGAATTGTGACTTTTGTGTATCGTTACACCCCTAGTTCTAAATCTTAATATACAGGGTAGATTATTTGTGTACAAATAATAACAGTAATAATTACTGTAATAATAACAGTATGACACTATTTTCTCCTGCAAATCATTGCTGTGCATAAAAAGGGCAGCTCGGGGAAACTGAAACTGTTTTCAACGGTGATCATGTGAGTGTCAGTGCAGTCCTAGACTAGTGTCAATCTAGTTGCCATGGTGAATGCCTTTGGATTGGTAGTTCCATGGCAAAATGATTTTGTCTTTATCCAGGTCTTACAGCCTCCCATATGCTGTACCATACAATGGCGTGGTGACTTTAATAAGCAATCAAAGGATGTCAGTTTACCAGTTTAGCTTAACTGGAGCAAACCAGATTCAAATTGTAAAAAAAAAACTTTGAACTGAGAAATAACAATATAGAACTTGTGTTCTAGAAAGTGAAAATCCATAGAGAAGTGAGTTGTGTTATGACAATAATAATAATGACAATAATAATACAGCAGTGTATTGGAGCTGACTTTACACAGTGTACGTCACAAGTAGGGGATGGAACGCGGTGGAAAATCCTCCAAGGCTTGTCAGATTTCCATGTTTGCTGAGTTCGTAATCCCTGAAATAGCAGAATAGGTTTTCTCCAGTGTGTTTGTTTCCACAAGCTAGTCCAAACGCAGGCTCACATATTTTTCAACTGGACAGCTTTCCGTCTCTCTCTCTCTCTCTCTCTCTCTCTCTTTCTCTCTGTTTGTCTTTGCATACGCACCACACACCTTCACTCTTTCTTTTAGAACCTATATCGGTTGTTATGACAATCCAAAGGTGCTGTTACAATCTGATTAAGATACATCAAGCATTACGTCTTCATGTATCATGGAAACAAGGATGGGAGAGGATGAGAAGCAGGGAATGGATTATTTAGTGGCAGAAGGGAAGAGATGGCAGATGATATTTGGGCATAAACTACTTGGAAAGACTTCTACATCTAGCTTTTTCAGTAAACTTGTTCAAGATCCTCATCAATATCTCTTTTTGTTAAGCAGAATCCAAGATAAATAACCCTATATTTGATTTGAGGAGCATACAAATCAAATGACTGTTGAGAAAATAATAATGGTATACAATACATCTTCAAGTATGGCCGTACACGTTATAAATAAAAAGTTTGCGTTGTTGCAGATGTTAAAAGTTCTGCTACTGTTTATACAGCTGGATAAATCTTTGGAAATAAATCACATTACAAGAATTAGCATGAAAAATATTGATGGCTGACATGCAGCTTTTGCCTATTTTTGTGGTCGAAGAGTAGATTAACCAAATCACTATTTTGACTCTTGGGAGTGCAAAAAACACTGTTTTCATGTTCAGCTTCCTGACAGATAAAAAAGGTGTGAAATACAACCCTTAAAAACACACCAACAGCTTTTAAATATGTCTATGTGGATCGTAAGGGAAATATTTTCAATAGCGAGCAAATCCCATAAAAACAAACGCCTGCTGCTATGATTGATAAGCCCTGTGGTTAGACCGAATTTTTTGGCACTCAGGTTTGATTTAAAATGTGTCACATGATCTAAGCATGTGAATTCTTGAAGTGATCCAAGAACACAGAAAAAATATATAACGTCTAGCTCAAATAAATAACTTTTTTAGCAGAATGCCTTCTTAAGTAAATTATTTTTTATAGTAGTAGACTCTCTGTCTCTCATTTCATGTCCGTTCATTTTAAAAAGACCTTGGTTGTGTTCTCCTTGAATTCAATGATGCAACCTTACTGTAAATGTACAGAATGGAAACATGTTTATCAAATCCCTGTAAATTCCTCCAAATCGATATTTATATCTGAAATTATTATTTTTTTTATTCTGATGAATACAATTAAAAAGTTAAAATAAAAATACACAAGCAAGCAGACGTGTACTATCTAGTACTATCTAAATCAACTCATATGTGAAGTCTCAATAACACATAGCAATCCCTGTGAAGAAACACACCAAACTATGGTCTGTTACCTTGTGCAGCGTCAACATTACCTCATGCTGATATGTTGCACTAGGACATGCAACGTTTTTAACGACAACAATTACATTTCAAATTAGAGGTAGAGGCTACACTAGATCACGAGACTGACAGACGGGCAGTAACGTGACGTTAAAATGGTGATAGACTCTGACACACACACGATTCACATAAATATTCAACAGTTGTTATTTTAGCATATTCCCTTCCCGACACACGCATTAACATACCAGTGTGTTTTGGTATGATCCTAAAGATCACAAGTTTTTACCAATGCCTGTACCATTGCTTGGCCCTTGACATCATAATGGTGCCGTGACGCCTTGTTATGCCTCAGCCAATCAGACACTGTTTTGATCCAAGAGACATCTGAAACCCCTCCGAGGAACTGCTCTCTGTGACCCCATGACCTCTAATGAGAGGAACATGGGGTCTGATCAGAAGCTCAGGGGAAACCAGATCTGTTTAGAAGCACAACACCGCTGTGATACTCAACACCCATTCTGCAGTGTTGACCTCACAGTTTAGGTTGAGCATTATGCACATACTCAGAGGTTCAGACACGTGAAAACTCACTCTGCATTGGAAAATCCCCCAAAAAAACAAGAATAAAGCAATTCCCCCTGTTTTTAATATTGGCCTACAATCTATGTCCCTACGAATATAAATTCATTTCCAAAATGTTTGATCTTCCACTCACTATTGAGCAGCATAAAAACAGGTTTTCAAGTTTCAATTTTCCATATACTATTTTTAATATTTAGACATGCATATTATAAAGTCTGTGAAATTAGCTGTTGTTTGTGATGCATGTTTATTAATTCTGTCTTCTCCTTTACCATCCAGTGATTATTCTTGTGTTGTAAGTTTGGTATGCCTAAGCCTGTCCAACCCCACCCAAGATATTTTCTTACTTGGTATTTCATTCCATCTACAATGGAAATATCTGCAGCAATCTGATCCGTAGCAATTTGTTCTGAACTTTCTTCCTGAAAATGTATATATATATATATATATATATATATATATATATATATATATATATATATATATATATATATATATTTATACATTCTTAAAATACAAACGCAGATCGCGGCCAACCGGACCAACCCATGAAATGTTATGAAATAATGGTGAAATAACTGTATAGGAAGGAAATTCAATGAAGTGTGTGTGTGTGTGTGTGTGTTTGTTTTTTGTGTGTCATCTGTGATGGTGGCCAATGTGCATACACTTGTGTTCAGCCCAACACCTGTCTTCATTGCTATCTTTATTGAATTTGTGTGTGTGTGTGTGTGTGTGTGTGTGTGTGTGTGTGTGTGTGTGTGTGTGTGTGACACTGATAGCCTCCACATCCTGCGTGTCCTGACACACACATCCTCCTCCATGCGAAGAGAGATGGCGTACGTCAGCCAGTGAATCAGGAGAGGGGTGTGCAGGTACTCATTAAAGCAGAGGGGAAACAACTGTTCTTAGCTCGTTCAACCATAAATCCAGACCTCTAACGCCCCTCTCCCCTCCGGGGCAGCTGTCTATATCCCTCTGGTCCGGACAGGTCCCATGCAACACAGACACGCACACAGACGTGCTCACTAGTTCACTGTCAACACCGGGCTAACACAGACACATCTGCACCGCCGTAACTACCCTGTAATAAAGGGCCCCAACACCCTGTACGGTGACATCTCAATCCCACATTCTTTTTTTTTAACTCTCTTTCCTCTGTTGGTTTGGATTTGTTGGACTTTTGGAAATTACAGCTCCTGTCAATTCTTTTCCAAACTTTTCCTTCAACCTGCACCGCCTTCTGATTAGTCTTTCACCTCCACATAACAGATACAGCGGTGATGTTACATAAGCATAATTAATCGCCACATTCTTGTATTTATGAAACTGGTGAGTAAATGTTAAGTGACTTGGTTAGAACCAACATAAAACGAACGCTGCACTAACCAGTCTTATTGTGCTCACTAATGCCCATGTGCCTCTGTGATGCAATTGAGTTTCCCTTGGCGACCCAGGGGGGCTATTGTCATGCTTCTGCTCATTACTTTAATCAGATCAAACACAGGTTACCTCCAACTCTCCCCCCCTGCCGGGCCCGTCTGCATGTCTCTCTCTGAGTCGATTCTCAGTTGCCCTCCTGACTCATTGCCTCATCCCCCTCCCAGGAATCCCAGTGTGAAGCTCAGGCTGACCTCGCTTCATACGCACTTTCGCATGGCCTTTGGTCACGCACAGAACGGAGGCGCGCCATCCGCACCACCTGACGTAGATCTCAGATCTCCTCCTGCAGAACTTCCCATGAGCAAAGCCGTTGTGACGCCAAGTAAAAAGCGCCGCGCATAATGGCTCCCTTATGCCAGAGGATACAGGGTGCACGTAGGTGCATACTTGCGATTGTCCTCTTGTGCAATGAGGCTGACTGGGTTGCATCACCCGGGGGGGGGGATTTGCAAGGCAACAGAAGGGAAGGTGAAAGTGTGGTCTGTCTGTGTGTTTTAGTGCACACTCCCAGTTGGAAGCATTAACATTTATGGAGTCATTCTCAAAAAGGAAAAGGGAGCCTTTACTCACTTACTAACTATTCAACAAGGAATTCCCATTCACCTCATAACGACTCACCTCCTCTTAATGGGATGTGTCAAATTAGCTTTAATGTAAGCAGTGTGCAGCCATGGGGGAAAGGGTAAGGGAGACACGCTGTGATTGGCGTTTCAAGTCGTAATGCGGTTTGGTGCGTCGGGGTTGTGGTGGTTGTCTTGCGCTGATTCAAACAATGTTGTCCTTGTCTGATGTATAGGACCAATGGCTGCCATACAGCGCGCACACACACACACACACACTGTCGGTTATTGTTCCTATGATCTATGAACTATGACCACTTTCTTTAAAAGCCTCAGTTGCATTTCCTTGAAGGGACACAGATTTCCTTGCAGTATTAAGGTTAGGAGCTTTGTGGCGTCATGCGGGGAACACTGGAGATCCCCTGATTACAAGGCATCCAACACGCTCATCATTTCCATTCTCAGACACTATGACACTGTACCTGTGCCTCTTGGAGTGTGTCTGGCATCGGTGAATTCAATTGAGGTTTTGCATGATGTTGGTTGTTCTTATTCCTAACATAACTATCCATAGTCTATACATTGTCAATTTGGTCTAAAGAGCATTTCTTGACCAAAAGAGTGTCACACTTGGTTTTTTGCTTTGTGTTTTTGGTTTTCATTTTAAAACAATTTCACAGTAAGGGCAACCGTGCTCCTCCAAATGTTCACATAAATACATTTTTTAACACATAGAAAGAAAAAACTAGCAAAACGTGACAATACTACAACAGTTTTTATAAAAATATCACTTTGTTTACCCACACATATAACATAATACCATGATAGTCATACAAAAGTCAAACATGTCCCCACTGGACCTACATTGAGCATGCTGCATCTCCTGTACAACTTCAATAAATATTTACAGATATTCAACATGAATGCGTCTCACATTACTAAATAACAGTTTTTCAGTTTTACCATCCGTTTCATAGGTGACAGATAATGTTTATAAAATGACCCCTGTGCTGACTTTGCTTAGTGCAACTGTAGGGAAGGTAATCAGGCTCACTGAATATAATTACGAAAATGGGTATGATTCAGTTAAAATGTGACTTTAAAATCGAGTCTCAGGTTTGATAGACAGGTAGTGATCAAAAAAGCTTGACCTTTTGAAATTCTTTCTCTTTTGAAGTTTCCTCTTGCAGAACGTGAACCATTATATTCTGGTTATTGTTTCACTTTCAACTGTTCTGAGACTCGCACATAATACTGCTGCCTACCCTGAGCAAGACCAGATCACCTTCTCCTCCCCTCCGCCGCCCTCTTTGCCTTCTCTATCTCCTTCACGTGGTGTCTCCTGTTTCTGCTCTTCTTCAACTCCTGGATGTGCTTCCATTTACCCGCCCCCATGCCCCGCCCTCGCGCCCTGATTGGCTGCTTCTTCACCAGCAGCGAGGCACAGTACTCCTCCAACGAGCCCACGGGCGAGTTCATCACCCGCAGGTAGTCCTTGTAGCGCTGGCGAGACTCCGCCCCGCTCCGCGGCTCCGCCCCGGCGTCCTCGCCCGGCTTGGGCAGTCCGTCCAGGTGCCCGTGCGGCACCAGACGCAGCGCGAGGCGCAGGAGCGTGCGAGTGAAGTGGGCGCGCTCCTCGGCCACGCAGGCGTACACGCCGGCGTCGGCGGGGCGCAGCGAGCGGATGAGGAGGCCTCGCTCCGTGTGCACCACGCGGTCGTCTGGTACCACCTACAGAGACACCGCACAACGCGGTCAACGAGAACACAAACCCCGGCTTTAGCACGTAGAAATAATGCATGAAGCGTAGCCGCTAGAGGGCACGGCGGAGGCACCGTGTCGGGTGAACGACTCCCGGAATAACCCACCCCCCCCCCCGCCACCCGCCGCAGCAACAACCGCCACCGCACAAAAGGGCACACCGTCACGTTGATCCCTTTTTCGTTCGATCGGAGCGTCGAATCTGTGCCGCTGTTTAAAGTCGTGGCAGATCAATGAGCTCAACGTCTTCCCGACGAGTCCCTCCCCCCCCCCCACCGTGGCGTGCGTTCATTCATCTGTGTTTTCATGGCTGATTTGAGGCGGAGGTGTGAAACCAGATAGCCAGTAGAGAGGCGGGCGGTGTGGTGGGCCCAGTGTTAAGGTCATTGAGCGGTGTTGAGGTGTTTAGATGCACGGGTCACTGTTTGAGTGTTAAGCTTTGGCAAAGAAAAAGGCACATCACTCCACACTTGCGAAAGGTGCTCTTGGGGGGTCTGCAGCACGATTGTCTGCCATGTGTGCGTGAGGCTGCGCTCAGAGGTGAGGAGAGGGTTAATGTTTATGATCTTTTCGGCTCCGTGCACATGCGCATCGCCCGCGATTTATCAGGTGTCATTGGACGATGTCAGGAACTGAAAAAACACAGCTGTGTTCACATGGTCGTTATATTGACCATGCGTATGTGTGTGTGTGTGTGTGTGTGTGTGTGTGTGGTTGTGTGCGTGTGTGATGATGTGCCAGTGGCCGCAGGCCCCAATAGCAGGGACCCACGCTCACATGAGACACACTGATCTGCATCTATGAGAGCCTGTTCTTCCACTCAAAACACAAACACACACACATCAATGGACTAACAACCAGTAGGCATCTAAAAAGAGAAATGTCTTGTGAAAAATCTCAGGACAATAGAAAAACTTAAAAATACCTCGTGAAATAACCACGCGATAATCTGCATGGTTGTTTGTGCTCGGTTTTGAATATTCTCTGTCCAAAATGAGTGCATCTGTGAATACACTGCACAGTTAAACAAATCAACCATTCTGCCCAGCTGGCGTGACTTGGTATGCACGCGTGTGCATGTGTGTGTGCGTGTGTGCGTGCGTGTGTACACAAGCACCACAGGAGACCACCGAGACTCGCTGAGTAGCTTGCAGGGATACGAATCAAATCCCGATAATGCGTTCTAATCCCGGTGAGGCGGGTACTTCCTCGCAAACCGGACAAAGTTTGGATGGATCCAAACTGAAAAGTTGGGACGTGAGAGAGGGTGAAGTCCCAGCTGCCTGTGTACGGACCACACATTCAATCACACGGCAGAGAGCCAGAGTGCAGAGTGTTGGCTTCTAGATAATGGGGGTCGTTTTGACCCGAGTTGTTTCTGAGATCTTGCAGTGTTAGAATTTCTAGTGATAGTTCCCCCAGAGCCCCCCTTCAGGGATGAGGCCTGGCTGTGTGAGATCTTACATGCTTACATCTATAACTGCACAGACACACACCGGCACGGTGGAGTGTACAGTGCATCAGCATTCTTGTAAAACACCAATGTGAAAAATCCCCAACTTTATTAGTATGTGGAGTGAATCCAAACCCTTTTAAACTTAAATACAGAGGTTAGGTGTCATTACATGGACACAAGTGACCAATAAAAATGTGATATTTAGCAGATATTTGAACCCATTTCACTTTTTATTGTGTATTTCCATTCTATTAGACACAGATGATGGATTTAGATTCAAATTGACTTCCATATTGTTCTCATTATGAGCCTTTTATTACCTCCCAGGGCATGGGGAGGTAATACAAAACTCACTATCTTACCCAAATCACACTGTGTGTGTGTGTGTGTGTGTGTGTGTGTGTGTGTGTGTGTGTGTGTGTGTGTGTGTGTGTGTGTGTGTGTGTGTGTGTGTGTGTGTGTGTGTGTGTGTGTGTGTGTGTATGCGATCAAGAAAGAGAGAAAAAAAGAGAATAAGGGGTGATTAATAAAGTTTAAAAGATCTACTTCAGGGTTTCAGAGCAGAGTTTTACAAGATATGAGACATTGTAGACATTGTGCGTATGCAAGTGTGTGTGTGTGTGTGTGTGTGTGTGTGTGTGTGTGTGTGTGTGGAGAGGATGAGGAATGTAGGCAGAGGAAATGCAGGTGCCACAGCAGCTGGAGAGAGGTGTTTTGAATCCAAACCAGTTAGGGGCCAGAAAATATGAGGGAGGGAGAGGGTGAGTGGAATGGAGAGACAGAGAGACAGACAGAAACAGAGAGAGACACAGAGAGAGAGACAGAGACAGAGAGAGAGGGAGAGACAGAGAGAGAGAGGAAGATGAGTAAACGAGACAGAAACAAGACGTAGCGAGACAGAGACACAAAGATGGGGACATACAGGGAGACAGAAACAGAGTAATAAGGAAACGGGACGTGAGGAGGGAAGGAAAATAAGGACATCACCTGTACCAATACTCCTGTAGAACATACCCTGAGCTCTGCCTTAACCTCCCATTAAAAATACAAACTCAGCCAGAATGAATTGCATTACTTGCTGTTCACCGATCCAGTAAACATCCTGCTAATAAGAACCAGACACCGTGGAGCGCCTGAAAGGAAGAAATAACAAAAGACTTTTGTTTTTTTGACACTACAAGGGTCGTACATAAATTACACTACTTAATTACGAAGTGGCCTATAATATATATTCTGTACAAGATATTTAAGTCCTTATAACCATTGTTGTGTCCGCTGACTAATACGTTCAAAGCCGTGGATATTTGTTTACTCTGCTTTATAGTAACAACAAAGAAAGGGAAACGTTTGCGTTACTATCCTTTGACAATTAGTGCAAAGTACAGTTGTGTACATAATATGGCGGTATTCCCAAACAAACAAATCGCCTCTTGTGCTCATAACCTAAAAAACATCTGTCCCTAGATAGTTCTGTTTTATGATTGTTCGCTGTGGGGGAAACACACACATACACATGGACATACACACACACACGCATGGACATACCATCACACACACACAAACGTGGACACATGCATGGACATACTCTCTAACGCGCACCTCAGGGGCACGCGCGCAGACACACACACACATTAACTGTGGGTTTCCCGCCTGCAACAGAACCCATGAGTGTTTGGCAGCCCCTGCACCTGTCACATTGTTTACTTCTGGCCCTGAGAAAGAACACAGGAGGCCAGGGGGGACGCATGTAGGATGGTGACCAGCAGGGACCGGAGCTCTGGTGAACTCTGTCCAGTAAAGAGGCACCAGAATGAATGGCTCCCCCGTCCCCCGTCCCCCTACAGGGAAACAAAATAGCACCATATATCCCAAAGCCTCAACTCTCCTGCCTCCTAGAATCACCTATTTCAAGTCTACCTTTCCCCTTGTCACAAAACAACACACACGTTTACTGAAATAAAAATGCCCTGTCGAAAATTTTCCGTTCTCCTCGCTTTCAGACTCAGAAGGTGTCCGGGGAAGCTTGTCAACAACACACGCCTTCGCCCGGTGAGGTCGTCTGGACTCAGTCACTCCTCACCTCTGTGCAGCAGAGCACCAGACTGTGATGGATTTGGGAGTACCGCGGGACTCACTGCTGATAAACATTGGCCATGGCTATCCTCACCCAGGAAATAAAAGTCATGAACGTTTGTGTGGCGCAATGCAACCGTCCTGATGTTTTTCCACAACGTTCAAACAATGTCAGGGGTTGTGAGGCTACGTGTGGCCGGAGGACAGCACTGAGCAGCGCTGTGGAGGACAGCACGCCCAAAAAGCTAACAAGCTAACACAACATGGCCTTGTGATTGGCACAGTAGTGGAGCCAGCCTGTGATTTTGATGATTGATTCCATCTGATTCGTTTTGATTCGATTTTTTAACCACTTCAAAGAGTTTTGCTGAAGTCACTGATGAAAGAAAACAAATATGTCTTGGCTTGTCCGCAATTCAAATAAAGGAAAAGGTTCAGGCAAGAGTTTGAGGCTTTTTCCAACATTTATATCAAAATGAATCAATGATTGCGGTGAGATGCATATTGAGTCTGCAATAGAGCAGAAACCAGAACGAGATTCAAAGGAGGCCAAAGTTGGAACCCTTGTTTTTTTATGCTACAAAATGCACCTGGTAGGATATGTTTGTAAAAGCACTTAATCCAAGAGTAGTGAGGAGTAGTAAGCAGAGAAAAAGCAAACTGGCGAAAGTTTGGACAAATGAATGATGAAAGGGGGTTGGGTTGTAGTCTGTGTGCGTGTGCGCGCGCGTGCTACGTGCGTGACTGCACGGGTTAGTGGTGCGTAGGTGAGTGTGCAACTCGGAGTGCATGAGAGTAGGTGCAGGCATCGGGCGACTGTTCTCTGACCTGGTCCCGGTGCTCAGCGCCCGGTCTCTGCATGTACCAGCGGATCCGGGCCTGCTGGGATTTAGGGATACACTCCAGGAAAGTGGAGTTGTTCTGCACCCCAAATAGAACTCTCTCCTCCGTCAGACCCCCTCCCAGACCTGTGGAAAGACGAAGCACCAGAAAGCAGTCACTTTGGATGAGGCCGTAAAAAGAAGAGCACGAGCTGATATTGGTGACCGTTTGAATGAAACGTGATCGCGTTCGTTTCGGCAAGCGTGACGTACCGTCCTCCGTGTCCCAACACTGGCTGGACGGGTCGCCGTGCTTAATGTCTTGTCTCCTGGCTCGCCTGGATATGGATTTCAGTACCGGAGGAGAGGTTTGGGTTCAGAGGTCGACAGGGATACGAGTGGCAGGCAGACTCAGAGGGCAGGCTCTGCGGGCGCTAGGCTCTTCGGAGGTTGTTAGCAGGAGTTATTTTAAACTGTGATTTATGTCCTGCCGCCTCTTATTGACAACAAACCATTTCTCTTGCTGTTTTTTTCTTTTTTAACACGTTTCAGCACCAGGTGAATAGTGGTAGTAAAAAAAAAAAAAAAGGTACATGATGAAACCAAAGCAAATGTGCAAATCTGTTATTGTTGTCGTGTTATTTCAACCCATTTAGTTTGGTCGCTTCTCACTAATCATTTTGTCAGCCTGGTGGTCATGTGAAGCTGATGCTCACCGACAGAACAGAGATCAGATTTCAAAGGGCCCAATGGGCTGGAAGCTGACCTTCTCTAAACAGTGCATAACAGCGCTCACAGAATAGACTAACCCAAAATAGATCAACAACAATTAAAAACGATAACCTTATTTTTGGCCAAGAGCACAAAAAGGCAATCTCAAAGGTTTTAAATGAATAATAAAATACAAAACATTATTATTACGATGATAACTACTCGTATCAGCGTTATTGTTGCACATGGTGAAGCCCCCCCATACGTCCAACAGTGTTTGAGACGACCACGTGTGTTTAGAACACTAGACTACATGTAGGATGCGTGTGGCCCTGCGTGTTCACCTCTTGGACGCGGGGATGTAGCGGGAGCAGGTGTGTCCGTCCCAGGCGCAGTAGGGGTCCCGTGCCAGGCAGCACTCGGAGCAGCCCTGGCCGTACAGCGGACACCTACTGAGGGACACCTGGGCCAGACCCTCGCTGGAGCCAACGTACAGCTGTTGCTATGGAGAGCCACACACACACACACACACACACACACACACTCAAGAAGACGTGACAATGGGGCCATTCGATCCTTTATGTAAAAAAAAAAAACCAAGATGCTGATATTGATTCTGCCTTGACGATGGGTTTGTCTCTGTACACCACAATCTGGGAACATATCCTGCAGGCAGCAGGACACAAGAGACAACGCATCTCCATGCACGATAGGAATAACAAGTCGCCTCGCAACTACGTTGTTTCTAACCTAAACAGGAGCCCTAAACCAACACTGCACCTCTCCAAAAGTCCCGCAAACGATTTTAAGAGCTTGCGGAATTTTTAGGAGGGCATCCATTTAAATAGAGCTGCTGTGACTCGTTTTCAGCAGATTCCAAAACAAAACTTCCAGAAAAATCCAAAACAACATAGCAGGAAAAGTGAGGATTTAGAGGGTAGTAAAACAAGCGTGCACAAACTCTCACACGCGCTCACACACACACACACACGCACGTGGCTGAAGATGAAGGGACTGAGTGATTGGAAGTGAAATGTCTACTGAAGCCCCTGACCTCCAAATAATGAGTGGTGGTCAGCAGAGGTGGGGGGGGGGGGACTGGAGAAAAGGAGTGGGAGAAACTGGATAAAAACATCATGAAGGGACCAGGTAAAGGGTCTGTATCATCTGTACATGTGCGTGCGTGCGTGCGTGCGTGCGTGCGTGCGTGCGTGCGTGCGTGCGTGCGTGCGTGTGTGTTTTCTAACCTGTTTGAATGACATCTCCATGCTCAGGACGGGAGTTGGAACCTAGAAGGGTAAACACAAACAAACAAACAACCCATTACCTCCTCAGCAAATAAACATGGGCAGGCCGGGCTGAGCTTCAGCAGGGTCCGCTTCTGAGGAACAGCAGGCCCACACACAACTAAACAAGACGGATGAGGCTGTTGATGAACAGTCCACAGAGAAACAGACAGAATCTTCCCTTTTTTCTTCCTCTTTTTGAGACACAATTCATGAATATTTGAGTCTTTGATGAGGATTCACAGCAGCTGGCTCTGTCTATCAGAACGCAATGTTGTTGACTGGAGAAAACATGTTCAGCGTGTGTGTCTGCGTGGGGGTTGTTGCTCATCTGTGAGAGACGTGTGTGTGTGTGGTTCACTGTGTGGGTCTCTTTTTGCTTGTGTGTGTCTGTTGTGTGAGATGTGTGTTTGTCTATGTGTGAGATGTATGTTTGTGTGTGTTTGTGTGTTCTTGTGTGTCTGTGTCTGTGTGTGTGCGCGCGTGTGTGTATGTGTGCGATTGCTCTCCTGTGAGACCAGTGTGTATATACACGTACAGTACGTGTGTGTGTGTGAGACACAGTGTGTGTGTGTGTGTGTGTGTGTGTGTGTGTGTGTGTGTGTGTGTGTGTGTGTGGGTGTGTGTGTGGGTGGGTGAAACAGACATGTGTGAATTCTCATTACGGCACCTGGAACACTTGGAGCTCCTCAAGCACCACTTCCTCCGTGGACCAATTCTCCTGAGCGATGCTCACCACCTTCAACACCGAACCAGCATCTGAGACCGACAGAGAACACCGGTGAGAAACACAGAGGAAGGCCAGCCAGATGAGCAACAACCGCACAGCCGGTTTGATAAAAAAAAAAGCATTGACTAATGAATGACGCAATCGGACCTTGAGGCAGTCTGCTGGTTTTTGAAAACAGGATTGTCGTGATCAGTAATAAAGGATAAACAAAATCACAAAATCGTCTCTTCATATATTTTACAAGGATCGCTTCCAGTTGAACCACAAGGAAGCCCATGGCTGCGCACACAGGCACAAGAGAACAAATGGTAATATAGTGTCCTCTGTTGGCACATTCTGGAACTGCAATTGGAAAGAATTAGAATAGAAATATTCAAACATTGCATTTTCATGTTCATTCAAATTGCAACTGTGTGGGGGGTATAAGTGTGTGTGTGGACGTGTGTGTGTGTGTGTGTGTGTGTGTGTGTGTGTGTGTGTGTGGATATGTATGCGTGCGCGTTCATGTGCCTGTGCGTGCGTGCGTGTGCACGTGCGTGCATGTGTGATACATTGACGTGACGTGCACTGCGCGTGTGCCTCACCTGTTCCGAGGAACATGACCTCGTACTGCCCGTCCTCGGCAGAGACCCGGTCCACTACGATCTGAGTGAGCGTGTAGTCGGCGCGCACCAGCTTAAAGACGGGCCGGCCGTTCAGCGGGAACACCGAGCGGTGCATCAGCGGGTGGAAGCGGACGAAGCTGACCACCTCGTCTGGGAAGTCTTTGGTGGTCTTGATCTTTGAGTCGTACGTCTTGCTGGGACACTGAGTGGTCGGGGAGAAAGAGACGGTGATGATCTCCTAAGGGTTTTCAAATTGATCGCTTTCTCGAAGTTATTGTTAACATTTATGGTTTTATGGTTAATGCATATTCACACTCGTCGGTTTACTGTTCTTAAAGTCGAGTCAGTGGAATTCTAATTGGCAGTTGACTTGGCAACCGTGGAGAATGTCGCCCTCTCGTGACGCGTTGCAGAGTTGCAGGGAAATGCATGTTAATTTAAAATGACCTGGGACATGCTCCCCTCTGAATTCTATTCACATAAAATCTGCGCAAAATTGGAAACTTAAGCTGAATATGAAATTATGCTTTTGCACTGTTGAATGATATGCCAATTCATCATACAATACATTTTTTTTATATCAATGTTTGACTCTTTGTCTGCCTGCCTGCCTGCGTCCCATCCGGTTGGTAACACACACACACACGCACAAACACCCAAACCCACCGTCCCGGGGCGTGGATAGGGTACCCTCCCCTCGTATTCGACCCAGCGGTGGTCGGGACCCTCCTTGTGGGCGTAGGGCCCGTTGAACACGGCCCTGATCTCCGCCATGCTGTACACACACACCGCCGAGCCCCGGAAGATGGAGCTGGAGAGGAGAGCGAGGGGGGTGGCGTGAGAGCCAGGGGTTTGGGGGGGGGGATCCAACAAATAGCAGTGGTGTAGGGTAGACGGTGTGGGAGGGGGGGGTGGGGGGGTGAACTCACCTGGAGGTGGTGAAGACCCCATACACCACTGGGTTCTTATCGTCTCTGGTGGGAAGCATGAAGATGTCCTCTGTATATTTACAAAGACACAAGCAAGATACATTACCGAAATGTAAAACGGTCCTCTGCTTAAAAGGAAAAGGAAAAAAATACATGAATTTCCCTCCGTGAGTTAGACTGTTGAAGTGGGAACAGAGTGTCCAGGTAGTCAATATAAAACCGATAAGCCTTTTTTTGTGTGCCAGGTTTATGGATTAGGACACCACAGCCTTGCCAATGGCACCTCCGGGGGAAAAACAAATATTTCCAGTGAGACCAAAAATGAAAGCTGGCTGCAGGTAAAAGCCCACCTGCCCATTGTGTCGGCTACTTCACACGCCAGGGAGAGTGCAAGGACGGAGCGATAGAGATCAAAACAACACCGAATTGAAGCAAGGAAAGTGGTGTGTGTTTGTGTGCATGTGTCACACAGCGTTGCATGTGGTTTGGGGTAGGTGCTCATGCCTGTGTGCATGCCTGTGTGTTGTTGTGGTTGTGCGTGCGTGCGTGGCTTACGGAGCTCATCAAAGTGTGTGTCTACTCCGTCAGGCCCAGGAATGGAGCACACGAGTCTGGCTTTGAGGAAGGTGGTCCATTTGTTGGTCAGACTCCGCAGCCCACCCACGTCATTCTAGGAACAAAACAAAAACAGACCCTGTGTAACTGCTGCACAGTCTCGCTTTCACTAATGGCAACGGTAATCCACAGAGCTATTACACTAGCAAAACACATTGTGACCCCAGTTAGTGTAATGGGATGAATACATTCGGGGACAAACCCTTCCAGACCGGCCTCTACTTTCAGGAATGAAATAAACTGATGGATCACATGCCCTAAAGATGCAAGTTATTTTTATGGCAATGATTGCAAAACATCTTGTGACCATACCACTAACTTGAAAACATTGAAACACAAAACACACAATATGAAACCGAGAGGATGAGAAAATGGTGAAACGATCAAATAATAATGCGAACAGATTAATGAAAGAGAACTCGGACATCAAACAAGAGGCCCCATTAATAATGCATTTGCTGCGGTTTGCATGTGAATGGCTTGTTTGAAGTGGCCACCTTTGATGGGGGGGGGGGGGGGGGGGGGGGGGGCTAGGACAAGAGCACTTCAGCCCAGGCCTTTGTCTCGCTGGAGAGACGGAAACGTAAACCTCCCTATTAACATGGACAGGTGGACTAACCCAACAACAGAAAAGGGAGCGGACCTTTATGGGTCAACAAGAGCAAAAGTAAGTGTGCGCCTGAGAACAGCGAACCCGCAAAGCACTTAACGAGCCTCGTCTCCGCACGACGAGGGGGGCTTCAAAAGATCCCACGAGGTCCCGCTTTCCTCGTTGGGAGGAAAGTGACAGAGCGAAACTGAGAGTGAGGGGGAGAGTTTGAGACGGACCCAACAGTAGGATAGCGGTGGAGGCTCTTTATAGTCTACGTTGCAGCTTACTCCCAGGTCATAAATGCTCTGAAAGCTTTTTAACTGAGAATTTAGCAACGGGCCTCTGAATGCTTTGAGGGACCGACTGTTTGGAATAGTTTTTAGTGTCTGCGTCTTTTTCCTCCATTAGATGCCATCTATCCATGCTTAAATAACATAATTTACTCGACTGCAGTCGTATAGATTCTGGTTGCGATTATTATTGGGGAAATGTTTCATCAAATGTTAACATCGTGACTGGGAAAATCCTACTGCAGATAATTGTGTAATAATTTAATTAAGGCAGCATCAATAAATTAATTATACTTTATTTTGTCGGTTGATCATCCATTTAATATGTGAGTTATTCATTATATCCACGTTTGCCCTAACATCCAGAGTATTCTATCTTACTAGCTATCCTAATGGCTCTCAGTGGAGCTGGTGAGCCATCACTAGATAAAGGAGGAGTACATCTTGATTTACCCTGCGGACTGCAGAATACATCTGAACACAGGAAGCCCTCTTCCCAGTGGGTCATAAAACCCATCTGCAGTGGCCCACACAGCAAGGATCTGTTTAATGAGATGTATGACTTCTACATACCCAGTCATTTTGTCATCCCCCCCCCCCCCATGCTTCAACTTTCTCAAGTGTTCCTTGGCTCTTGATCCATCTTATTGTTGCTACTATACGGCTATAGTAAGGACACTATGGCTAACACTAGTGCTAGCACTCACTGTTTTTTCAACGTGATCGCTATCAACCTCATCCGTCTTTATTTATTTTGTGTCACGCTCTCAATTGAAGTCTCACCTTGCAGACGCGAGCGACACGGGACAGAATGCTTTTGTCCTTGCCCTCCCGTGAGACTTCGCGGAAGAAAAAGTAGATCTTATCGTCGTCCGGGTTGTGGGTGTCCGACATGGGATGCGCCGATATGAAGCTGGCCTCTGAAGATACGGACATAAGGAGACAATGGCCTTGTTTAAACTGGCACCAAAGCACTTCAGACGAACGCCTGCTCTTCACACAAACAAACACTATCGATGGCCTCTGTGGAAAGCGACAAGCATAATAAATCTTTGGGAAAGGCATACGTATACAAAATGACCCCGTCGGCGTCCGCGAGATGGGGGGGTGGGGGGGGGGGGGGGCGTCCGTTGAGCTAAGTGTTGCGGTGACATTACATCAACATTAGCTCAACCCTTGGAGGCCGGGGCCAGACACCCTCAGGGTGGGTCCCTGACTGAGGCTGCAGTGTTTACGCACTGGCCAGCACAAGATGTGTGCGAACCAAGACCTTCCACTGGGTCACTGGGTAATGCATGGGGGAACAGGAACGAGCGTTGCATACTGAGGTCACATCAACAGGTTCCCGGCGTGCTGGCGCATAAATAAGCAAACAAACACGTATGCATCCAAACATTCAATTCGACAAACACACACACACACACACACCAATCCAAACATTCAGAACAGACAAGCGCACACGCACACACACACACACACACACACACACACACACACACACACACACACAAATGTAATCGTCATAATAGACACACACACACACACACCTACATACACACACACACACAAACACACACACACACAAAAATGTAATAACAGGCAAGCACATAACAGGCAAGCACACACACACACACATGGCCACACACACACACACACACACACACACACACACACAGACAGCCTTCCTGTTGCCTGGAGAAGAAAAACCATGCAACACAAAGCAAGCCACAAAGCAAGGAAAAGACAGAAGGAGATGGAAGAAAAGAAAGGAGAGTGAGAAAGACAGCAAGGAGGCATAAGGACTACAATATGTCACAGAAGCTGTGTGTGTGTGTGTGTGTGTGTGCGTGCGTGCATGTGTGCTTGTGCGTGTGAAATGTGGAGCCCATGTGTCAGGAGTTAAATCTCAGTGACAACTGTTGATCCTCTGCAGCCCATCACGGGCAATAAAGCCGTCTGGTCAGCAGGCGTGTGTACACAAGGAGAATAAAGCAGCGCATGCATTAGGCCGTGATTGAATGTGGCCGCACATGTGCACGTATTCCTGTGTTGTGTTTTCCCAAATGGTATTGTTTTCGCTTGGCTTGTTGATGGGATTTAAACCCAATGTGCTGGACACGGCCCAAAAAATGAATGGGAAGTGCCGGGCAGCACTGGAGTGTTTCATCGGCTGTTTAAACACTGCACTTTATCACTGCATTACTTTTTTTATGCCTCTACGATCTTTATTTATTCCTAATGGGTGTACGGCCCTCGGTGGCTAGTGTAGGGCACTGACTTTATATCACACTGTAAATTCCCCAGTAGGTACGGCCCTTATTTTACTGTGACGTTCCAATAAAAGTTCCCTTTTCCATTAAATGAATCAATGAGTTCCTTTTCCACATGACTGAAATGTCCAAAACCACACAAGGTCCCTTGTGTTAGGCAGAGTTTAGGTATACGAATAGAAGAAAAAAATGTAAGAGCATAACAAGTTGTGACAGCACTCAGCCGGCCAGTGAGTGTTTGGCAGAGTGCTTGTGCGTATGCGTGTGCATGCGTTTGCAGGGTTACCATTGATCCAGTAGTCCTCTGAGATCTCAGTGCGTATATAGTTCTGGTCGGGTGGTGGGCCCAGGGAGCGAGTGAAGGTGGTGTCTTTGCCCAGGAAGTCTGAAGCTGTGCCTGCATACAGGTACTGGTCTAGAACAGGTTCATTAGAGTCAATATGAGGGAAATAACCATGGCTGAATGAAGCCTATTATTTCTGGCCAATTTTGTTATTGTGTTCACATTCTGCAAAAATGTAGAAAGAAACCCTTGTCCGAGTATTGCATGATTAATTATCAGATTTTTTGTTGTTGTTGAACCATGCTTGTATATATTTGACTTCACTGGCTTACCTTATTCAAAACACAACAAATATGAAAGCTACACACGCACACATACAAAATCCACTCCAAATGTTTATACTTCTTTGCCAAACATTTTTATGTTCAATTTTCCTAACAAACAAGCAAATGTTTCCAGCTTGTGCAATGAGAGACAATCATGATGGAATGGCGATTGTTAGAAACAGATTCACTCAAACAGCTGTAGGGAGATGCACAGATTATTGTGTATTTAGAGCATATGTGCTTGCAGGATCTAGATATTTAAATAAGACGTACAGTATCCATCTCTCACATTAATAATTGTTTCACCTGTAAGGACTGAAGTGAATGGTTGCCGGGGATCAAAAGGACATTTTAATCTCCCGGATTCCAACGTGCTGGAGAGCAGCTGGAACACACCGCTCTGAAACACAAGATGCCAAAATCAGTTTTCACTCCTGTTCATGCTAGCTTCTTGAAACCATCCAGGTATTCATTCATTCAGGAGTTTCACAATGACTCTCCGTCAGTCTGGACAGCGATTGATTTCTATATATGGGCACGGCCCCACGTTGTTCAAAAAACTTCAGCCAATCAGATTACATTACTATGACACTCTTTATCCCCTAGCTCTTGGCAAATCCAGTCAAAAGTAAAGCAAAAGCAGATTCTCCTCCTCTGAGAAAGCATTCCGTGGCCATTTCTGTTAATCTTTACACGTTGTTATTTAGTCTATATCAGATAAAATGGCTTTGCTCCATCGAATGCCACACCTCCCTCTGGCCCAGCCATTTCACAGACTGTGGCGCTCCTTGCCTCATCATTAACTGAAACTCCCTTCCCCAAGTGCCTGATTGGTCCCGTCATTTTTTGTGGAGGGAGAGTCTTTCCACCGGATCGAGATCACATTCGGACAGAAACACAATGTGAACTCGGATGGTCCCACAATGCTAGTAGTGCGGTACCATTCTATCATATAATACCTCTCTGTGGCCAGTGAGCTCGATGAACGCACAGGTGGGGTGGAAGGCACCGGTGCCACAGGCGTACACGTGCGTGTGGTTGTAGTTGTGGAGCACCCGGACAAAGTTAGCACACTCCAGCTGGGTTCAGAGGGGAGAGAAAGGGGAGAGAAAGTCGGGGAGGGGGGGCATTGATGCATGTAGATCAATTCACAAACAAAGTCGAACAATTTCTTTTTGGCAAAATATATATATATTTTTTCATTAAACTTACATTTACATTTTTCCCAGCCAGTTTGCACATCTTCACTCTGTCAAGAGAAGCAGGCCAGACGATCTGAGAATAGACGAATATAAAAGCAGGGTAAAGAATGATCCACGCTGTACCTTGACATGTGGGCCTTTGAACTAAAATAAATCACATACTTTGTGTAAGAAACATTCTGATCCAGGGCTTTGGAGAAGTGATCAATGGCATTAGCTTGGTGGTAAATACTGTCAGTATAAACACCTCTGGTTCAGGGGTGGAACACATCAGAGTGACCACGGTAGAATGCCGCTCAATGTCCACACATGTGTTATAACAGGCTTATGTGCTTAGCATGTTTCCCCACAAATCCCACCATGGAGAGCCATCGCCATCACTATTTATGGGTCAACCGAGCCTCAGCAAATACGACCAGGGTCCCGTGGTGCTGAAGGCTTGCGTGCCGCAAGGGCCATTCACAGCACTTTGATGTATCGATGGAGTACAGTGTGTGGTGCTCAGGAGGACTTCCGCGTGAGGTAGACTTCTGAACCAGATTGAGCATTTGAGATGGCATTTTTTTTCACATTATACAATAGAGAGGGCTTATGGTCAATAATTGAAGAAATGATCACCCCATCATTAGTGGATGATACCGGCTTTTGTCTTCATTACGATGACCCCTCTCTGTATATAATGGTCGATGTTTCAACAACTGATGGTGGTGGTTTCCCTCGAATCGCCACCGGAGAGAGTACAGAAAGGCAACACTTTAAGAGCTGGAAGTGAGAGTTAAACCAACAAGATAAAGATCAACCAAATACAACGTCGTCCTGCTCGCGGATCAACCACAGCTGCGTAAACACAGTCCAACTCTCCAAACCTTAACATATGTCGTCCGTGGCTTTTAGTTTGCTGACATTGGAGTGCATTTGGGTGTACGCGTTGTACGTCTTTTTGCATACATAAATGCAGTTATCTGTGCAGTGTCTGTGGGCCAACGTAAGCTCTTAACATGTAATTACAGTGAGCAGCAGGATGCAGATCTGTGAGACAGAGCGCATTCCATCTTTGCAGTGCACGGGGCAGCAGTAACGCAGAAATACCTTGCATGACCTCTGACAGGTATGCAACGATGAGGGGATAAGTCAGGTAATGAGGATGTGTTCGCAGTGCACGGCGTGAGGGCGTGCCGACATCTCCAGTGACTCCAAGCATGCGTCTGGTTGTCTGAGGATGGGAGTAATTATTGTGCGTGTGTGTATATTATGGTCCACAGAGTACTCAGCTCCACTCTCTTCCTGCATATTCCCCTTCTGCCGAGGGTGCAAGGGGTCTTGAGACTTATCTAAACATCTCTAAGTATAGATAAACAACCTCCCCCCATGTCATAGCATGAGCAGTCGTAGTTGCAGTGGTAACCTTCTTTTTGGTGCATGTCTAAGATGGTAACACTTTGTGAGGCAGAGTACGATACCTTTCGGGGGGCTCTGGAGAGGTTGTCAGGGTCAAGGAGATAGACATGATCCCTGGCCCCCAGTAGAAGGCGACCCTTCTCCTCGTCTAACAGCAGTGTGTGGGAGTGGAGGCCCCCGGAGGCCCCCATGAACACAGACACACTGCCACCCTGCACCAGCTCTGAGAGGAGGGACACAGGGGTAGAGATGCATGTAGAACTAGTTTCATATTTATTCAATTATTATTATTCATTCATTCAGACAATTTCTCTGCTCAAAAGATAGTATAATTATAAAATAGATAATATAAATAACTAAATATAAAACATAGAATAGGAAATAGAATATAAAACAAAAATATAACAGTATCCAATGTTTCCGGAATACTCAATATTGTATTAAAGGGATTATATTAATTAAACACATGCAAATAAATGTTTTTACAGACATAAAAGTACTAGTGAGTGTTCGTTCCTGTGTGTTTATTGTGGCATTTATTTAACCATTTTCAGAATTATGGAGCTGATTTCCTGCCAAAACTTAACAAACAATCAGAACGTGTTACGTGTAGGCAGGAAATTAGCTCCATAAGAGCATCATCTTTTATTCAATGAGATCCTAGCCTATGACTAGCTAGGCTGAAGCATCACAATGCAATGGATGAACTCAAAATAAGGAATATATATAGTAAATAAAGTATAGTTGTTTACAACAGCGCCAGTGGCAAGTACAACGCCTGTTCCGAGGCTGACTAGGAGAGTGAAATATCCTTATCCAGGCTCTATCGAGCGTGGGCCAGTACAGAAGCATTCCCAGAGTAAACACTGGCCTGATGCGCAGGAGACTGCCAGTGGGAGTCTTTCTGAAAGGATTGACTTTGTGATTACCCTCTCGGTGTGAGGGATTGTGGGAGGTTGCTAACCTTCACTGTTTGAACTCCCTGGACCCCCTCTAGTCAGTGCCCCACGCACGGCTCTTTAATGCCTCCTTCTATACACACACCCCGTGCTCCCATCTTCACCTCTGTGCACTCTTACACACATTAAAACGGCACATACACACACACACACACACAGTCAGACACAAATGTATTCAGAGACACACACAGACACAAACTCCCATATATGCGTGCATCTAAAATGTGTACAAAGACCCAGAACCACACACACACACACACACACACACACACACACACACACACACACACACACACACACCCCTGTGCCCCTCTCACTCTAAAGCCAGAGCTAAACCTCACAGAGAGATTAGCGATGCTAGCCTTTGGCTAACGCTAATCTGTTCTGTAAACACACAGCACTGTGAGCCCATTGAAAAGGCATTGGTTAGCTTTTACAGCTTAGCATAAGACTCCACACCTTTCACTGGAGAGCACAGCCTGCAGCTCCTTTCAGCAAGTCGTGGTCGTTAGCTTCAAGGCTAAAGCACTGGAGCACTTAAATCGTCACATTTATTTGATTTAGAGAGCACAGGCGGGCGTGCAGTCAGTAGGTTTAATTTGGAATCAATAAACAAAGATTTTTGCAATGCGATACTGTGTTGTATCAAACAGCCTTGTGCAAGTAAAGAGATTGGTTCTCAATTCCACTTTGTCTGACTCTAATACAACTTTAATGTATTTCTGCAACAAGACACACTGACGATTCATATTGCATCAAATACTCTCATGAAAAGCAATATATTTTCTATATAAAGATCTATTCTAGCTCCGCTTCAATTCATTCATCATTCACAGTGAACCAACTTCCTTGCTCTCAGCACACTAATACAACATATTTACAATATATTGATATCAACAGAAGCCAAAATAAACAGCATTAGTTTTCCACATAGCATGATGTGTGACTGATGTTGTAATCAGTGCTAGGGAAAAGAGCTTGGCTGCAATTTTAATTCTGTCTTGGTAAATAAGAGTTCAACATGGACACAGTCAAATTAACTTTGCAATGCACAAATCAACCATCAAGGTGCATAAGTATCTTAGATAATGAGTAATTTATTCAAAAAAATAATAATATTCAAATCAATCTGCATTCTTTTAAATAAATAGTGGCCTGCAAAAGGCACAAGCAAAGGGACACGCTGTAGCTAAACTGCAGCCTAACTGCTAAGTAAATAGCTACAATGTATTCCTGCTGTAAAGTTGTATTTATTTTGGAGGACATGAATGCACATCTATTTCAAGCAGAGTTTGGTTTAGGAAGCTCTTAAGTAGCCAAAACTTTGTGCAGGGTTGAAGGCAGAGAAAATATACTTTGGGGTCACCGTGGGGAATCTACTTTATAGAGCAGCACCAGTGTGTGCCGTTCCTCCTTGTCTGGTATTCTAGAGATTAAGAAGCCAGTGTAGAATGTGCAGTTAAAACAAAGTCTGCAATAAAGTTCAAAAGGGTTTTTTTAAGGGAGCTGTAAACTAGCCTTCCTATGGTGGAACTAAGCAAACAATCCGGGTACCATAGCACTTCAGCACATGGAGCACAATGCAGTCCAGGGACAGGTTGATATAAACATGAAAAACTGAGCGTAGTATACTCTACTGAGCGTAGCCGTAGAGTATATTGTTGTCAATTGAAATATATATAAATATATATAGACACATACTTAGGGAAACATCCTTTTGATCTTAAATCTTGTAAGAAATGACAAAAAATAAGGAAATCATATACTTTGAATTGTCTATATTATGAAAGCCTAAAAAAGGCTAACAAACTAATAAATATAAATAAACACACACTAGGGGTGTAACGATACACTAAAGTCACGGTTCGGTACATATCTCAGTTTTTAAGTCACGGTTCAGTATGTTTTTCGGTACAGCAGTTT
The DNA here is from genome assembly GCF_964030765.1 of Micromesistius poutassou. Lineage (NCBI taxonomy): Eukaryota > Metazoa > Chordata > Actinopteri > Gadiformes > Gadidae > Micromesistius > Micromesistius poutassou. Next base: position 12,957,511 of record NC_140283.1, on the reverse strand, counting down.
TTATTATTTTATTAAACAATTTGATTTTGATTTGATTTATTAAATTGTATCAAACAAATACCTTACACAAATGAAAAGACATCAAATACAATTGAGGATAAAAACACAATAAAGTCCAGGACTTATTTCCATTGTGGTCCTCAACACAACACATCAGGACAAGACAAGACACTAACAGAGTGTGTGATAATCAATAAAAACGTAATAAAAAAATAAATAAAAATAAAAATAAAAATAAATTGGTACGTACCGAAATGAAACGTGCATCGAACAGTTAGACCCGTACCGAAATATTTCATTTCAAATACGCGTATCGTTACACCCCTAACACACACAAAGATGCACATACACAGACACACATACATGTATTCCGTAAAGTATTCCGCAGTCCCTCAACATTCACATCTCCATCAATCCAACGTTCACATGTGGTCTCCCTACCTTTGTGGCTGAGTTTGACCCTGGGAACACCCTGTTGTGTTACGCTGGCTGCCGACGGCAGAGGAGCCACCAGCAGCAGCAGCTGCATCAGGCCCAGGAACAGCAGTCTCGGGTGGGAGGCTATCCAAGATCTCCCCCCCTGCACCGAGGCTCCCTCCAGCATCCTCCGTTGACCTGGGCGGTCGCGCGTCTCCTCCTGGGAGAGGCTCCCGATACCAGAGCATCCATCCATCTTCCTGGTGGGTGGGTTCAGTGTGTTAGGCACTGTGTTTCAGCACTCACTCCAATGGGCCCTGAAAGAGACACACAGCGCTTAAGTCATGCCAGCTCTGTGTGTGAGCTCAGTGATGATACTTGAAGTAGTTAAGCTGGAAAGTATACCCTAGCAGGAAATGTACACACACCGGGTGTTGTGGGTGGGTATTCATTCATTTCACCATGGAGTCCTGCAGGCATGTGGCTTGCCCTGCTACTTGGCTTCAGCTGTTGTCTTGCACAGCCTATCCCATTGTTTCTCATTTTAAACCTTGTTTGCCCAAAACAAAGTCACAAAGAGTCTCTCTCTCTCTTTCTCACTCTCTCTCTGTCTGTCTGTCTATCTGTCTATCTCTCTGTCTCTGTCTCTGTCTCTGTCTCTGTCTTTCTCCCTCTCTGTCTCCCTCCCCCTCTCCCTTTATGTTATATTATAAATGGACCATGGCCTATCCCATGTTCATGCTACATTAGTCAGACCAGTGCTACAGACATTTGTCACTCCACACTGACGGGTACAAAGTATGTCAGTTGATTAAAACAGCATAGCCAAGGGGAGCATACATGTTTGTGGTGTTATTATTCTGTATCGTCAGAGTGAATGAGCCGGAACACTCATTGTAGCATAGCACTGAAGTGTTAGACTGACGGCAGTTGGTTTCTTTTGAATTGTGTTTTGACTGAGAAATGTATTATTCAATGGTTGTAATCGTGTGAAAGACATTTTGGGGCCCTCAGCTGAATCTCAGAGGGGATCGTTTTTTTGGTTTCTTTCAGAGACGCAGCCCAGCGCTGAACATCCTGTCGCGCTACTCATTAACTTGTCGACGAGTTAGCAACAACTTAATTAGAAGAAAAATGAATGAATCCAAAGAATGTGTGACCTCCGACTCACTCGTTCCCCTCCTCTCTGCCTCTTTTCTTCATTCTTTCCCTCCTCTCCCCTTTCTCACCCCTTCTTTATCACCCTCTCCCCCTCCTCCTCCTCCTCCTCCTCCTGCCCCAACATGAGATACATCAATATGAACCAGTCTTAGGACAATCTAAACAATGTCGACAAATGAATGGATCCCTTCAATGCACGCACATGCACACACACACACACACACACACACACACACTTATAACAAACCAGTTTCCCCCTCTGGGAAATACTTAACCAAGAAAAACAACCAACACCAATATTGTTGCAAGTGAAGCAAGTGGGCGTTCGATCACCTACTTCAAACTCTGACTGCAAGACATCACTCACACACGCACACAGTGAGTGCACACGAACCTGCACACAAATATAGTGTGTCTGCACACACACAACCTGTGCACCGTGGCAAGCAACTCATCTCTGAGTGAGAGGGAGGGGGTCAGCCTCCTTAACTAGGAGAGAGGGCAATGACACAATCTCAGTCATGTGAGAACAGTTCATGTCAAGCATGCTCCATCATCTTCTCACAGCCGCCGAGCACGAGACGTCCATCACAGGCAGTGAGGATGGGCCCCGGGGCCGGGGGCTGCCTCCAGAAACACCAGGGAAGCTCAAGTGGCAGGAGTGCACCGTAACACGCTCCATCTGCTTTCAATGGCTGACAAGGAGCCGTCAGCGGCGGGGAGATGTCTAGCAGAGACCTGCTGTGGGTGGATCTCTCTCGCTGTCTGTCTCCCTCTCTCTGGAACATTCGTACGTTGAGTTTTGGCAGATGCACAGAGTACCTCAGCCACTCTCCTGCTTTTACTTATACTACTTCTTTAACTGGACAGAGCAGACTCAGGAAGATAGTGATGTCATGCATTGCACTCCTTTATAGACGACTAACAAGCAGCGGGTATATTTTTTGACGTTGGATTTTATCTTCTATATTTTATTGGAATGTCTGGCAAATGTGTGATCCCATATACCATGCAATGTTGGTTGCAGCCCAGCACAAAGTAGCAATGTACAAAGAAAGTGTAGAGCTTTGTTTCTCTTCTGGTTAAATATAATACAATAATGAATGACCCCCCCGTTGGACATTTACTGCATCATAGCATCTGGCTGACAGTGTGAAGTTTAAAACACCAGAGAAAGATGGAGATTGACGTGAGAAAGTGTGTGTGTGTGTGTGTGTGTGTGTGTGTGTGTGTGTGTGTGTGTGTGTGTCTGTGTGTGTGCGTGTGTGTGTGTGTGTGTGTGTGTGTGTGTGTGTGTGTGTGTGTGTGTGTGTGTGTGCGCTCGCGTGCGTGCGTGTGTGTGTGTGTCGGAGAGAGAGGCGAGAGAAAGAGATAGTCAAATGCCATGCAGGTCAAACTAACAACCGGCTGTTTCCTACAATCGCTGTTGTCTTTGGCAGTGTGGCTTACACACACACACACGAGATGAGGTGGAGCGGGGGGGCTGATCTGAAACAATCCTGAGTGTGATGGTGACAGACCGAATCCGATGATCTCAGAGCCCAGCAGAAAGCAGTTTAACCGCTGACAACCGGGGTTCTGGCCCGACATCAAACACAACGCATGCGGCCATAAAGACATGCCTTTCCCAAACACAACTATGCAGCCAGTTCATATTACTACCATTAACCGCACTTTATATTATACTAACCCTAAACCCTTGGAAGTGTACTCCCAGTGTGGAGGATCAGCTAGAGGTGAAGTACACCATCACTGAATCCCTTAAAATAAGAAGCCTCAAAGGCAGTAGACAATAGGCAGACAGGCAGACCGGCAGACAGATGGACAGACAGAAAGACAGGCAGGCGGACAGACCAGCCCTAATGAGGTGTCCGGTGAGCAGAGAGGAGAAGCCCGCTGGGCAGGGTATTATCAGAAGTCCCCATCCCTCCAGGACATGATGCCCTGGCCCTGCTGTCTGCCTTGGTTCCCTGACCACAGGCAGTGGCCCGTCATAATAACACAGCTAATTGTTTCTAGCTCTCAGGACATTAGCTGCTTTTCTTGGCAACCGTCAGCCACCTCGTTTTTTCTACTTTAGGTTCAAGCAAGCGGGCTACCACCCCTGTGAGGCTGTGTGAGTTCTACCAGGGTGAAATACAGCACTGCCACTGGAACATATAGGAGTCTTTGTGTTTGGACAAAAACATACACTGGGACAGGAACAAAAACAAAACTACACTAAAGTAACTAAGTTACTTTTGTCCAAAATAAGAGAAAACAGTGTAGCTCGGGTAGTGAAACTGCTACTGTGAAAATACATCTAAGACATTCATAGAAAAGTCACGTTTAAAGGCAATCAGTAACTCTTGCTTTGGCTATGATGGAGCTCTTCTTAATGTTATTTTCTGTTGGATTGATAAATGTTATTTAAAAATGAATTTAAAAAAATGTAACCAACACAATTTATGCCCAGACTAGGCAAGGCAAGTTTATATATATAGCCCATTTCATAAACTGGTACAATTTAATGTGCTTCACACAAATATATAAATATACAAGGGTCAGTACATGATCATAAAACAATGACTAGAAGAACATTTCCGGCAAAGTCCTCCAAATTGGAATTGTGAGGACAGCACACAGGTCCTGGATGATAATTATTCCAACTATAAAGGTCAGCCAGTCTGGCTGCCTGCGTTTCCAGCGTTCTCCGTGGTCTGTTGTCTGAAAATACATCAGTCATTTAATACAGCTGAGGGCAGTTGTTAAGGTAACAGGAAACACCGCGGCCTGCATACAAAGCTTTCCCTCTGCCTTTGTCGGAGACTAGCTTTATGTTTACCGTTACCTAAAGCCGCCATCGCCTTCAGTAGGAAACCAGCTGACACCCTATACCCCTCCATGTAACTAAACTGGGTCGAACAGAGGGCGACTTCTAACACATATGCAGGTGGGTAGCAGAGAGGAGGGGTGGTTGTGTGAATTATACCGGATTAAGGTTCTGACCCTCTTCAATGGTGCAGTGTTCAATCAGAGCCAGAACAAAATTGAAACTAAGTTGAATGGCTTTTTGATATGCCTAGGATGTTCAGTGGCTGCCCGTAACTATGGCAACGCATGATAGATAAACATATGGAAAGACTTGTTCGCAGGAAGGACAACGCAAGTAACTCAACACACCCTGTTACTGACACATTCTGATCGGGGAAATCGGGGCTTGTGCAATGCAGTGGTTATGATTCACATGATTCACACGTGTCTCTGTGTCTGCATGTGTGTGCATGCATACTGTTCGTGCTTGTGCGAAGCATGCTGATGTGTATGAGTGCAACGTGCATGTGTGTGTGTGCGAGTGTGTGAACAAGCTTCTATCTGTGTGCGCCACGTGCCCAGTTAAAATGGGTGTAATTTGATAGCACCTTAAGGTAGGCAGATGGGGCCAACAGAGCATGGTTGGTATATAATTGACTGACATGTCAAAGTGCTCTTGTTTTGCCTGTGCATAGCCAGGGGCCAAAGAGGCTCAACTATAGCACTCCTTAAGACTGTTTCCTATCAGCACAAAGCTATGGCACGAGAGCTCGAATTCTCTCAGCGTCACCGTCAACATGCCGGGGTCTACACTCCAGAAAGCAGGGTGAAATCCAGTGCAGTGTGCAGTGTGCAGGAATAAGGGAGGGGAAATGAAGCCAGGGTGTCTTTCCGCCAGTCATCTGCACACCGCTATGGACTGTCTAAAGATAGTAACATCACCAGCCCTCTAAAAGCACCTTTCCTCGCCTGAGCCACAAGGAGGGAGTCCTGAAGTCAGACCATATAAGGGTGGACTAGAATGACGCATAACACATAACACTTTTTACACTCTCCACAGAGACAAACACACACGCACACACATACAAAACCTGCAGTGTGGAGAAATCCAATGTCTGAAGTTTTGGTTTTCGGCGCAGCCGGACAGCAGACCCAGTGGTACGCGCCATAACACAGCTAGCCGTGGTGGAATGAAGGCTGCGGGCCATTTACAACAGAGCAGAATATTGATGCTAGGACTGCACAGCGATGTTGATCAGTCCGGGCATGCCACACTAAGCACCGAGGGGAGAGGTGAGACGCGGGGCACGGGGTGGTTCTGACACAGCACAGCTATGTGAGATGAAGTGGAAATGACCCGTGCCGCGTGCTGTTTTCAATACCCTCACCGCCAGTTATCCCAACAGAAACACCATTATCCAGCACAACCCGCGCTGGCCAACTGTCAATGCTTTAGTTTCAGCCCCAAGGGAATTGAGTGTGGAGTGTTTAAACTGTGAATTTGTTAGTAAGCTTACCTGTATTTGTGTGAGCAGTGAGTGTGCTCCATCTGTGTGTGTGTGTGTGTATGTGTGTGTGTGTGTGTGTGTGTGTGTGTGTGTGTGTGTGTGTGTGTGTGTGTGTGAGAGAGAGATATCTGACATCAGTGCAGTGGAGCAGCGACTGGATGGCGCTCACAGTCTAATCAAAGAAGGTTTTCAGAGTCCTCCCTCTCGGGCAGAAATGATTTATTTATGTGTGACATACTGGTCAAATACACTGCAATGTGCCAGAAAAATTATTATCCGAAACACCCCAATCACTCCCCCTATTAGCTTTACCCCAAACCTTGTATCACTTCTCCCTCTCTCTATCTCTCTGTCATTCTCCCTTTCTCTCCCCCTACACTTGCTCAACCCCTCTTCCCTCCCCTATGTAGCCTTCTGTCTCTCTGGTGCTCAAGATGTCTATTTTCATTACTTCTCTACCGTACTGTTGATCCGGGTTGAAGTAAGTCGTTTTAAATCCTCTTTTAGCAGCAAGTTTGTCCTCTGCACCGTCATTCAAAGTGGGTGTGAGGCTGACTATCTGGGCAGCACCAGCACTCCTCAGGCCCTTATGACTGAGGCTCTTTCTGCTCTCCTGCACCACACACCCACTGGCATATAGTAAAAACAAAGTGCTTGTGAATACTGCATAAATGTAGGATGGTTTCACTCCAGGCCCCACTTAGCACTATACGCAATGTTTGCCTCAGTGACACGCTGTTTAACATTTTTAAATCGTAACGTTCAACATCTTGATGTCAAATGACAAAACGCTCCATACTTAAGTGCAATGTCAGTTGAAGTTTGAGCACGTGTGCGGCCCTCTGAAAGCATACAAAGTTACAAACCTCCCCTCGGCCTGTCCAAATATATTTCTCAACTTGAAGTGAGGCAGTCATCTGCAGAAGAGTTTGCCCTCTAACTATGCCGAACATCTGGCTTAAAACATACAGTTTGGATTACACCACTATCAAAAAAAAATGATATGAGTAATTTGAGACACAAATGCACAAAGGTAACTAAAACACAAAAGCTGGAGGAAGAGGCAAAATCGGCATATAAAAGTCAAGTGATTCATTATATTAGTAAGCTATTGTTATTCATATGACAAATAAAATATATAACCAACAAATGAAAACAACACATGCAGGTGCTGGTTTACTGTCTATAAATCGAAATGAAACAGTTTATGAATAACGTAGACGTTCACCAAAATTTCCAACGATTTTGCCAATGTTGTTTGGCAAAGGCCCAAGCCCCTGAATCACTACTGCCAGTGACCAGAATATTTGTGTCTGTTATTTAATTCTACATTTATAATACGTTTATAATCGAACGTTACATTATGATTTAACACAGGCTAAAGGACTATGAGCAGCAGTTTTATTTTTTTGTTGTTTTTTTTGGATCCGGTTGT
>NC_140283.1:12940197-12945197 GCF_964030765.1 Micromesistius poutassou | reverse complement strand
GTAAATCAAACATTAAAAAAACTGCAATATCACTGTGCACAGTTTGCCATTTTGTATTTGCCTCTTTATTCCAAAATGATAATTACAAAGAAAACAACACAATACCATTTTCCACCTAGTTGATTTGTGCCAAAAGTCTCCTGTTTCATTAAAGTAATATGATAGTTTTCCGACTTGGCAGAGAAGAAGGACATAAGAGATGGTTGTTTGCTGCGTGTTCTTAGGAAACACTGTAACAACCTGTTATTGAGCCCTGACCTATGAGAGTGGATGACACTAGTCAGACGGAGATGCCTCTTTATTCCAAATGATAATTACAAAGAAAACAACACAATACCATCTACTTTTCCACCTAGTTGAATTGTGCCAAAAATCTCCCTTTTCATTAAAGTAATGTGATCTTTTTCCGAATTGGCAGAGCGGAAGGACAGGAGAGATGGGTGTTTGCTGGGTGTTCTTAGGAAACAGTAACTTAGTAACAGCCCGTTATTGAGCCCTGACCTTTTAGGGTGGATGACACCAGTCACCAGAAATTAGCTGGCTGTTAGACAATAGTTTTACAGGACCTACCCTATGCACACGCACAGGCGCACACACCAAAAAAAAATAGGAATGTAGGTATGTTGTCTTCTCAAATTGAGAAAATATTTGGCTAAATAGAGGTTTATTTTGGATGTATTGTCTCTTTAGGTCACGCATTGCACATGATCTTGCTCAATCTGGCAACACGCCCTGCTCCCCAGTGTTTGCCCCTTGTGGTTAGTTATTTTTGGTTTTGTCTGTGTTCTATGTATGTGTGTGATGTTACAGTCTGGATACTCGAAGCAGTAAAGTAAAGTGAATGAATTGTTGCTTAAATATTGCCCCTTTTATTTGTATCACTGAGCGTTATTGTCATGTTGTGAAATAATATGTTTTTCAACAACACTGAAACATAGAATTGCATATAATTGCATACAATCATAATTACAAACATAAAAAGGCCCATTTGTGCCTGAAGAGCTCAACATAATCCCAATAAACCTAACAATTAGCAATTTGACGTAGCAATCTTGGAATGATTACACAATAAGTACAAAGTATATTTTGTCAACGTAACAAGATTCTTTTCTTCTGTATGATTACATCCTTTATTAAATAACAAAACAACACTACACAGAAAATATACACAAAATAAAACAATTCAAATATTTGATTTTCCCCTCGCATCTCAACCTTGCAACCTTTACATTTCAAACACTGCAGAGCCAGGAAGATGTTTATCAAAAAAAAATGAGACTCAAAGGTCATCACAGTGTGCCAGTGTTGACATGTGGTATGATTATAATCCAAACAGCATTTTGACTTCCTCACTCTGGACATATAGGAGCTTTCCCAGAGGACGGAGCCAGAGGAACTCTGTCAAGACATCAGTTTTGGTCCATCGTCCCAAAGTAAACACCAGGGCCAGCTTTTATCTGTCATCCTGATTGGTCTTTGAAATTCCTCTCGGCTGACACACATCTGTGAATTTGATCAGCCAATAGGAGGAGGGTTAAAACGTGCAGGACAGACTGACAGATGGATAGAGCGAGTAAATGAGACCTTCTGGGGAGGAGCTTGACATATGGTCTCAGATGGTCTGGAAACCTTTGAACAAAACATGCCAAACAACATCCTCCCTAGTGGACTGTGGGTGTTTGGATGTGTGTGTATGTTGTGTGCATGTGCATGTGTGTGTGTGTGTGTGTGTGTGTGTGTGTGTGTGTGTGTGTGTGTGTGTGTGTGTGTGTGTGTGTGTGCGCGCGCGTGCATGCGTGTGCGTGTGTATGTGCGTGTGTGAATGCACATTTGGTGTGTGTGTACATGAGATGCAGCACATCTGTAAAGCGCCACATCTGTGGCATGTTATGGAGCAACCCTTCTCCTCTTTGATTATGTGATTATGTGTGCAATAGATCACATTAATACAGGAACAGATCAAAGACAGGAACCCTATAAGGAAATAACGTATCCTTCTGTTTTCCTTTCTCTATTAAGGTCTCTGGACAAACGCTCTTTCCCAGGTCTTAAGATCATATAGGCGTTCTTATTTCCTTTGGGATAAATAGGAACAATACACAAAATATTTTTGTTGTTGTATGTGTTAGATTTCAGTGTATATTTCTAAGCTGATTGCGTTGTCTATTTTTTTGATATTGGTTATTCCATGTGTCTTTATAGACACATGCTTTGATAGATTCATGCATGTATATTATGGTCAATAAGGAAAGAATTATAAACTGACTATATGACTATAATATAATTTCTTTCTTCATTGAAAGTCATGCAGGAACTGACTCATACTGGTGATGTTGTAAGTGCTCGTGGGGAGCTTGTAATTCTTGGCTTGTCATCAGACAGGGTCAGCCGTGGGCAGCGGTCACTGACAGATACAGGAAATGGAGTCCGGAACCACAATCGCACTGCTTCCTGCCAACACACGCATAATTGTTGGGTGCCAGTGGGGACCAAAGGCTAGATATGTAGATACTCTCTCTCTCTCTCTCTCTCTCTCTCTCTCTCTCTCTCAAGCACTCTCTCTTTCTCTCTCTCTCTCTTGCTCTCTCTGTCTCTCTCTTGTTCAACCCTCCTTATATGAGAGTGAAATAGAGACAGAGAGAGAGAGAGAGAGAGAGAGAGACAGAGAGACAGAGAGAGAGAGAGGAGTATCTTCATATCTAAAATAGAGAGACTAAGCAATGCCTGTGGCCCGCATGTCTAATCTGCAACCACATGGTCTCCCTACTTATCAGCCATCAGAAAGCACTCCGGCTGGGCAGTAGGGGTGGGCAGACCTCCGGTGGTCCCCAATCTGCTCGTATTGAAAAAGGTCACCTTTTACAAATGTTGTTGGGAAGTTATGTACGCCTGGTGCCAAAGAGACGACCACACTGCAAGCAACTGCAAAGTGAATACATTTAGTGATTACAATTATCTGAGGACATACTGCAAATTATAACTACTGAATGGAAATATGACATAAAGCGATCACACAGTGAATATTGAGGAGTTTAACATAGCGTCAATGCTAAGTGAATGCATATCACACTGAATCAAATATCATAAATGCTTTTTCATGCTTTTTCATTATAGCTTTCTTCAAAAGAAAAATCCAAATAAAAAAACAACCGTTTAATGTTGTCTTTGGGGTTGGTCCTAATTAATTTGCGTGTGTATGTATACCGCATTACGAAGAGGCTGAGGTGAACACGCGTGAAACTGCGGTTTCCATGCGGTTGGGGAAGCAGTGGCGGGGTGCAGAGGGGGTATGCATTTCCCTGTGTCAGCGCGCTGCATTCTCTAAATGAATCAGTTTAACTGATCGCTGCATCCTGTGTTGGCTGCAGCTCGTAATTGCGGTCAGTCGAGCATTAAAAGCCAGGGAGGGTGAAGGAGAGAAGGGGAGGACCGGGAGAGATGGAGGGAGAGAGACAAAGGGTAGGAAAGGAGAACATTGACACCAAAAAGAAATGCAGAAACAGTTGTTGGTCAAGGTCAGCAATCTGGAAGCTACAACAAGACACGTAATGGCCTGGCTTCCTGATTGAGGTTAAAGGCCTGGTCAGAGGAGTATAATTAATTTGACAATGTTTGAAACATTGTAATTTTAGACTCTTGACTCGTTGTTGTTTTTTACCGTGCATTCACTTGTATTGATTATAATTATAATTTATATATTGTCTTGGCTTTTGTTTCACAGAAGGGACTTAGGTAACGTTATCCCATTATGGGGGTTGGATTTTTGTATCGAATTATGTTAAAATGTAGCATTTTTTATTTAAACATTTTGAAAGAGATTACAGCTGTCCACCTCGAAACACCATGTACATTTGCTATCGACAACCCTAGAACAAAATCAGCATTCCTCCTCCACATTCTGCCGTACCATAGCAAGGTGGTTCAGAGACAGATGCCAACCACTGATCGCTAAACTTAAACTGAAGCGGCCTCTTATAATCCACCCGTATCTACTCAGCTGTTGTTGTTAATCTGCTTTTCCACACCACTGACTCGTGCATTCATCCGGCTATTATTAGGCTTATGATTCAATGCAGATTCAAATATAACAATGGCATGCATTTACATAGCTTTGGCTTGCACCGGGAATGTGTCGTGTGTAGAATGTGTGTGCATTTTAACACTGTGTTTACATGCATACCCTCACAACTAGGCTGGCTGTGGTGTCGACAACACATGTGTTAGTGAGACAATCCCTGGCTATGTGCTTAGAAGCTGCTTTAGAACCAGCTAAGCAGGCTTTGTGTTTCTATATGAGTATGTGTAGGCCTATGTCATGCACCATGGTACTTGCACTGTCTTTCACACAATAGGAAAGAAATTAGGGGTAGTTATCCCCTCCAATAGCTCACATATGGTCCGGTTAATGTATGAACAACACCATTATAGAATCTAGCGTCTAATATAGTTGCAATCATGACTTAGGAGGTGACAAAGTAAATAATTTAGTGAAGGAAAGGAGTAGACTTAACAGATCAATTAGGGGCTAATTCGAAAACAATTGCCAGCATTTAGAGGTCTCAATAAAACTCTTAGCACCATTCCTGGCCCAGCAGTTAACAGGGTGCCAGGTGGAGGTCTTGCTGGGAGCCCGAGAAGGACACTAATTGTAGCAATTATCGGGATATGTATGTGAGACAGAGCCAGAGTGGTGTTTTACCTGCACGCATGAATGACTCCTTCTTCTCTCCGGTCTAGGGTCCCTCAGAGTGGCCCCTGCACGGTCCTTAACTGCAACCGGGGCGGAGTGAACCCTTAAAAGCCCGCTCTCGTCTTCATTAGCCCATAATGGCCGCTGTGTCGGGGCTCTGACAGCGATGATGCCGGCTGGCTGGCTCCTACCACTGGGGCTCAGGCGTTCAGCGGGGAGGAAATGAAGAGTGATGGGTACAGCGGCAGCCCTGTGAGGAGCATGCGGTACCGGAGTGCGGTCGCAGTAGGCAGGGGAGTGAGAGGAGAAA
>NC_140283.1:12930197-12935197 GCF_964030765.1 Micromesistius poutassou | reverse complement strand
AACTTTTTCCGACGTTGTCGGCGTCACTCGACGCAAGATCTGATAGACCTTAACGTCGCTGCCGCTCCCCTGTTCTTATTTTAGTTGCGGCGGTTCCACCAGAGGCCCCTCCTGGAGTCGTTCTTAGCCGGTCGTTTAACTTTGTGGTTGCCAGCTGGGTTGACGGCCAGTTAAACTCACCTGTTTCGTTGTGTGTTTACTTCCGATGGGTTTTTTCTAATCTTTTAATTTGTTTGCTTGTTGTTACTTCAGCGGAAGCTTCTAAGTCTTGTTGCTTGATGCCGTGTTGTTTAACGCTTATAAGCTGCTAGTTTGGTGCCTAGTTATTTGTTTTCCTCTGACTTCTCCGTGGGTTTCAACTTTTTTTTACCAACTAGCTAAAGCTAGCTAGCCTTACCCTATTTTCCCAAAACTGACCCCAAAGGGTCTCAATACCTGTTTCTAAGCTTCTTTAGACATTTTGTACGATGTCCCCTCCATCCCAAAGGTTCGGTAGCCTGTGGAATATTGTCCCATTACAGTTTTGTTTTGTTTTGATCTTCACTCTATTTACAGGATTTTTACACCTTCTCCCTTTGCAAAGAGAAGTAACTCCTGTTGTATCATTTGAGAAATTTACAAACTGCGCAGATCCTAAAACAAAATAAAATGAATAAAAATACAAAAATTTAATACGCAGAGGGTGCTATCAAAGAAAAAGAAATTCCTCATCTTTTCTCACCAATGAATGCAACTAAATAACATGTGCATAAGAAGAATATTTTTGTTTACTTGATACTTGATTGTTATTATACTATTAACGTCATTATGAAATAAGTTGAACAACGTATAAGTCTAGATGAACAGACTCATTTGGCGGGCCCTTCAGCTACAGAGCAGGGTGATATGCTCGACTGAAGAGCCAATTACTCTCGCAATTTTCAAAACAAGAGCTTTTGGAAGCTCATTTGGAAATACCCAGCAGCTGTGCTGGAGTTCGCACTTTAAAAGTAATGAGCGTTAATATCTTAATAGAAGAGTGAATGCAATTAAACACTCTAATAATTAAAGATATGCTGTGTTTTAATAAGGTCTGGAATGATGTAAAAGAACTATATTAAAGAGTCTATGGAAAGGCTGTGTGAAGTTAAAGAAAGAAAGAAAGAAAGAAAGAAAGAACGAAAGGAAGAGAGCGAGAAAGAATGTAGCGGTAAAGTAACCTGTCATCATTTTATAGAGCCTTGGTGGGCCTTGTCCTTGGCCCTTGGCTCTCCGCAATAATCTGCTAAAAACACATCTGGCCTGTTGTTCCTTTCAGGTGGCCGGGTGCCCAATTATGTGTCAAATAATTCTGTACAGAACTTCTACGACTGCACGCCTCAAAATATATATATACCGTACAAAAACCGCCAGTAGACTTGCAGCCACTAAACTGAATTGACATAAAATATATATCTCACTTTGGCATATGGAAGACAAGGCTTCGCTGTTCATAAACACTGCTGCGTTGGCTTCTAACTCAGCCTGTCATGTCCCTGGTCCCAGGTTTGGTGATTTTGTGTGTGTATGTGTGTGTGTGTGTGTGTGTGTCTGTGTGTGTCAAAAGGCCGACCTGCCCCCTCCCCTCCCCCCCCGGGTCACCCCCCCTCCCTGTTTATACGGTTATCATGAGACCAACGCTTGCAGACATCAGCTCCCACAGAGCCATCGGATGTTGGAGACCCATGGCCTGCTGCGAGCTCATGTCATTGGAGGACCAATGGTTCCCTTGGTAACTCGGTATACTCCTCACCACCGTATGCTCTGCACATGGATGCTATGCTATCCCGCTATCTGAGCTGGCGTGGCTGTCAGCACAGAACATGAGCAGGAGACCACGGCAGCAGAGATAAGGTGTTACTTACATGTGGTCTTATATGCGCCCCCTTTTTATATCATTGTTATACAATCACACATTTGAACATATATGGGGTGTTTGAAAGAGTTCACTGCAGGGGGTTTTGGGTGGGAGACCTTGGATGGAAGTGTAGATATACGGGGCTGTCCTTGCAGTCTGCCTGGTGGCTATCATTCTCCTTTCCTCCTGTTTCCTCCTGGCAGCTTCCCAGGCATGCTTTCTTGCCCCGGGGGGGATTGTGATGAGGCTTGCAGGGTCGTCAGGTGGATTTAACGTCTCACCGCTCCTGTCGGCACACAAACACACACACACACACATGCACACACACACACACACACACACACACACACACACACACACACACACACACACTAACAATAACACAAGCCCTGGAGAGCCACAAGGTTTGATGATCTTGTTGTTGGCTCTACTTTTGAACCCTCCATCCCTTCATTCCTCCATCACCCCATCCACCCCTCCATCCCTCTGGCCATCCCTCTGTCCAGTCCTCCATCCCTCTATCTCTCGACCAATCCCTCCATCCCTCCTTCCCTCTGCACACTCCTCTGTCCAGTCCTCCGTCTCTCTATCCCTCTACCAACCCTTCCATCCATCTCTCTATCCCTGCTCTACCCACCACTCCATCCATCCCTCCGTCCACTCCCCCATCCCTCCTTCCCTCTACCCACCCCTCCATCCCTCCATCCCTGAGGTCTCTGTCTCCTTTGCTTTATTTTTGTCACAGCTTGTCTTGCCATCACTTAATTGTTCAGACAGATGACAGGGAGAACCAAGACACATGTAGTGTGTGCACAAACACACGGGCACGTGTGTTGTGTGTGTGTGTGTGTGTGTGTGTGTGTGTGTGTGTGTGTGTGTGTGTAGGTGTGTGTGTGTGTGTGTGTGTGTGTGTGGGGGGGGGGGGGGGGGGGGGGGGTAATCAGTGCCTTATTAAGTCGTAATCAGAAGGATTAAAGCTGTGGACAGTTGGGGAGGAATCACATTAAGATGATTGGGAGACACTCGATGGTGGACACTTGGGTCGTGCTCAACTGATTAAATACATGAGATGTTACAGAGCTAATATAGCCTCAACGCGCCACCATAGAGACAAGGTGTGTGTGTGTGTGTGTGTGTGTGTGTGTGTGTGTGTGTGTGTGTGTGTGTGGGTGTGTGTGTGTGTGTGTGTGTGTGTGTGTGTGTATGTGAGAGAGAGAGAAAGACAGCGGAGAGCGGAGACTCTCAAACGTGTTTAATAATTCAATTCTTCATTATTATGCATTATTTTGGCCTAATATCTGGTGCAATGTGGGCAAACTTAGACATGGTGTTGTCCTGCCACAATACATAACACTGACTAAGATGTAAAGGGATGGCGTTGATGGCACATTGGTCTATTAATCGTTGGCATTGTATACAGTCCAAAGGAAAGGTAATGTAAAATAAAGAAAGGGTGCATTTCCCCAAAAAAACACTAGATGTCCCTGTTTTTACTGAAGTCAAAACCTGGTCAAAACACCGCTTGAAGATGATTGTGGGGGTACCATCTTTGCTGGTTTAACTAACCACCCCCAATGAATGACCTCATTATAGAGAGATGATATTATAGCCTATATCATCATAAATATATGGGCGGATAAAGCACTGAACTGTGCAATGATACACAATTGTGTACACATACTTTAACATATCCTGTTCGCTTCTGTCCAATGCCCCAGTTCAGCTGACCTCTGCTACATTAAGGACGCACTGGCTTGGAGTGAGAATATGCAAATTGCAATAGTAAGCAATCAAAGTTGAGGCTGAATTGTTTAAGAGCTTATTGGACTGTAATAAAAGGATATGAAGCAAATTGCTTTAGTTTGCCATTGCTGTGGCATGTCGCTGTGTGACTGAATAAAAGGATTAGAGTAAAAGTCCTTAAAATGTTAGCGGCAGTGTGTGTGTGTGTGTGTGTGTGTGTGTGTGTGTGTGTGTGTGTGTGTGTGTGTGTGTGTGTGAGTGTCTGTGTGTCTGTGTGTCTGTGTGTTAGTTTCTGGGCTATTATTTCCATACACCATACAATACAAAATTTCTTCCATGTCTCACTGGAGTAGATTCACCTTCTACTCTGTGTTGTCATGGTGACGTGGTAAAAAGGTTTCCGACCTTTTCCGTCCAATAGGTATGCAGGGTTTATTATCTGTTATATTAGAACTATGTGACTATAAGTCTCTATTATTATTAGAAAGAGAATATAAATCCTGTGAGTTCATTTGTTTAATAGTATACAAATTGAGGTCTTCCATGAGATACATAACTGTTAATTGTTCAAGGAAAATATTTGCATTGTTCAAGGAACCACATTTTCTCTTAAAGGCCGATTCATTCTGCATGTTTTTGACATGGAATTTAATGAGGTAATTACTTTTTTTTTTACAGAGGATTTCTCTGCAACATCTATCATCTAACCTGTATCTAACCCATATCAAGGTTAGATTTGATAACCGTGCTTATTAAAAAAGCTAATAAAGAGTTTCTTTATTTGATATATAATTTAACCAGTAGATTAATCGTATGGCCCTTTTGAACTAAGCTTTTTATAATTTCTTTGTTTTTGAGTGAAACAATTGAATACTTGCGTTTCTTCCTTCTTTGATGTGAGATACTTTATCAGTACAGGAAAACGATCCTTGCTAGGCATGAGTAATCGATTAGGATGGGAGAGAGGGGATGGGGAGCTGGCTACTGTCAAGCCTGTGAAGCAACAGCTGATCTTATTTAGATGGGATGAGAGAGGTGGGAGACAAGAGAGGCAAAGAAAGGTTGTGGACAGACGGACGCTGGCTTATCTCCAGCCTGTGGCTAAATCACCTCCGGACACCCTCACTTCTCTGCTCGGCACAAACACACACGCACAAACACGCACATACACACAGAAACCATCACACACACCATCACAATCACCACTGGGCACCATCGCCTCCCTAATCTACACGCACGCATGTAGGGCATCCGTGGCCTACTGGTTAAAGAGTTGGACCGGTAACCGGAGGGTGGCCGGTTTGAATCCCGACCGGTAGGCAAAAATATGGATGGGGGGAGTGGTTGTGCAACACTCTCCTACGTCCTCATCCACGGATGA
>NC_140283.1:12915197-12925197 GCF_964030765.1 Micromesistius poutassou | reverse complement strand
TGGAGGACTGGGCTCTAGTTGGAATATTGTGCAACTGGGAGTAGTATGTGTGTGTGTGTGTGTGTGTGTGTGTGTGTGTGCCTGTACATGTGTATGTATGTGAGTTTGTTGTGTGTGTGCATGTGTGTGCGTGAATGTGTGTGTGTGTGTGTGTGTGTGTGTGCGTGTTTGTGTCTGTTTGTGTATGTGAGGGAGAGAGAAAGAGGGATGACAAGACTCCAACAGAGAGGAGCAAGTTCCCATGACCTCCACGGCCCAATAGGAAGTCTCTTTGAAATGACCCAAAAAATAATCTGCTAATTAAAACCTACACACACACACACACACACCCAGAAGCGCACACACACACACACACACACACACACACACACACACACAAACACACACACACACACACACACACACACACACACACACACACACACACTCAGACACACACACACACACACACACACACACACACACACACACACACACACACATTGTGACCAGTGTCAGTGACAGACCAGTGTCAGTGACAGTCTACAGTTCTCCAGTCTAGCTCTGTCCCTCTCCTTGCTGCTCTTTATTGCGCACTCACATATACTCACACACACACACACACACACACACACACACACACACACACACACACACACACACACACACACACACACACAAATGGACCCACACACACTGGGACACTTATGCAAATCACAAAGGTGCAAATTGAAACCAGCTGTCAAGAAACATGTTTTTTATTCGTCCCATATTGTTAAATATCCGATAAAACTAAGTTAAAAGTTCAATGAGATTGTTCAATTTCAACATCTGGACAGCCAAACCATCGACAGTGAAAGTATAATCTAGTTTGAATTCTTCAGAGGATATCATCTGATGTGCATATTCATGAACCAGAAGGAATGAGACACTGTCATATCTAAAATATGAATTTCCTAATCACTGCTAATAAATATTTGACTTGTTGAGCCCATCATGCTGATTAATAGATATTCAGGGATGAATTGTTAATGTGAATATGGCCGTACTGTATGGCACCACATTACAACCCCAGTCAGCTCTGTCAAATCCAGACAACCCCGTCACACACTATAATTACCAAACCTTTCTATTTCTGTCAGGCAAAGTCTTGGACAGCTTCAACCCAATGACTGCTGAATAAGTTGGTGTGTCATAAACATATATTTTGAGAGTGCTTTGGGGCTTGTTCTAGTTCTCTGTGTAAAAGCAACCCTAGCAGTATTACTGGGAATTCTCCACTTTGGATAATAAAAGAACACTGTATTAATTCAGCCTTGCACGTATTGTTGCCTGCAGAGTTTTCCTAATATTTGTCCCATTATGAGATGTTTTGTTTAGACCCGAGATAATCCGAAGATAGTGGGCAATTGGTCAAATATTTGAGGGCATAATTGATTTGGGATGTAAATTGGGATGTGTGATCAGGTTTCCCACAGCCTTGCCTCTTTGTCTCTCAGCCTGGTCAAAGCTGACGTGGTTAGTGATGCTAAACTTGTCTGTGGTGTCCTGAAACATTTTTCAAATGCATTTTTCAAATACATTACATACGTTATGTTATGTTATGTTATACCCAGTGCATACGTGCTCCTGTAGGCCTTTCTTCCAAGGCTGAAGGCAGCTGGGTGCTGGTCTGGTGCCTTGGTGTTGGACCTTGGCCATTAAGGTCATTGTCTGTTCGGGGGGATCAGAAGGCACTCTGACACACTCTCTCTCTCTCTCTCTCTCTCACTCACTCACCCTACATCTCTCTCTCTCTCTCTCTCTTTCTATCTACATCACTCTCTCTCCATCTCTCTACATCCCTCCATCTCTCTACATCTCTCCATCATCTCTTTTCACCTCTCCTTCTACCTCTCTCTCTCTCTCTCTCTCTCTCTCTCTCTCTCCCAATAACTTTCTCTCTCTTCTGTTTGTTACTCACACATTCCCACCAACTCTTCCCTCTGTCATGTCATTGCAGCTGGTGTACCATTACCTGACCGTCTATTACGTACTGATGCCTTGACACTTCACTGTGATCCAGAGACCTGGCGAAAATTCATGGTAGGGCAGCTTCAGCAGAAGAGGAGAGGCGAGGAGAGGGGGGAGAGGAGAGGGGAGACAATGAGAACAGAACAGAATAAGAAAACTGGTGAGAATGCATGGTAGGGCAGGTTCAGCAAAAGAGGAGAGGCAAAGGGGAAGAGGAGAGGGACGAGAGGAGAGGGGAGGAGAGGAGAACATGAGAGAACAGAACAGAAGGAAAGAGGAGTTCTCTTGCAGATAGCCCAAGCACGGCCCACATGCTGAGAGTGATAAAGCAGGGGATTAAGTACCCAACATGTACGGCGCAGAACAACCTACTGCATCCACCAGACAACAAGGGCACCAAGACGGGTCGTGGGAGAGGAGAGGCAGCTGAAAGAAGTATCAGAAAATCATCCTGTTACTTTGTGAGGGCATCGTGCACTTCGATGGCATTGTGTGTAATTGGTGTAGGCATGTAGGGCCGATATTTTACAGTTTAATTCCCACTTTTAATGGCTTAAGTAAGTCTGGCTTGTGTCCCTGTGTTATGCATGCATCTATGCAACCTCTAGAACCAAGGTTTTCCGGTATCGACAGTGATACCTTCAATGAACCTTGGGAACGTCTAAGGACATGTATTCCATTTAATTTGGCTAAAGATTCATTAGAAATCCACTTTTCATCACTAAGGTTGAATATATCTAAATAGCGCATGTGACAGAATGTTGTATTACAAATGCATCATATCTTTCGAAAATCTAAAAAAGAAAAAAAAATATATAGAAATAAAAAGCCTAATCTAAGTTGGACGTATGCATCGTCTTTCAAATGGAACATTTATTTATAACAGCTATAGAAAATCTGAACGCTATCTTCATTTTACCATCAATAAGAACAGCCTAATCCCTCCAGCTACATCTGCCCATCTGGCGTCTCGACAAATGAAGCTCCGCTCCGCAATCTCAACCATGTCCAATATTCTTCATTATCGTAATGCATTCCAGTTTTAGCTTTGAATTATATAATAATTCAGTTATTTATCTCAAAGAAACTAGATTGCTTTCGTGCCGTGATTATCTTATAACGTAGCAAATCATCCATACGGGACAATCGGTTTGGAAATGTACATAATTAGCAAAGCTTTAAAAAATGACAAACAAAGCCACTGAAAAAATGTGATGAATCTGGGACTGTGTTAGGTAGGATTCTGCTTGCAAGGGAACTGAAAACCTCCCAAGGGGGAGATCATGTTGAATGAATGTTAATGTAAAGATCTATTCTGGTGAGCAGTGTCAGAGCAGTGCTCCCCATTCAACATGATGGGGCATGCCTGGTCAGAAATCATAATTGTACACCTAACAATTGTGTGTAATTAGGACTGCTTAATCCAGACAATGTGGGTACTGTGGGTAGAACGCAGTATTATATTTAGATGCTGGAGCGCCGCATTCCCAGTAACATTAGGAAAGAATACACTTCTGTTCAGTTATTTGATGCCAATTGTGTTTTCAGCTATGATTTGGGCAAATTGAAATCTGTAGGGCTTCATGCGAATGACTCTTTAGATTTGTTCACATACCTACGCCATGAATAACTATGCTTGATGGCTTGCAAAAATAGGAGAACGAAAATCGACCTACATAGATACCAGGAAAGCTACAAATGTGCATACGTCAGCCCTGTAAACTGAAACATTTCCAGTTAAATTCCTGAAAATTGAGTGAGTGCAAGTGCAGCAGGGTTACTCAAGGTCATCTGTCCACCTCTCTCTCTCCCCCTCTCTCTCTCTCTCTCTCTCTCTCTCTCTCTCTCTCTCTCTCTCTCTCTCTCTCTGTCCCTCTCATTGCTTCTCATTTGACATAAAAGCAAGGTGACAGAATGCAACTCTGTGCATCTCTTCTACACAAGCATACTGTACCTATTTCACATACACACATTTGCATGCGTAAACAGAGACAGACACACAGGCAGACATACAGACAGAAAGATCAACTATACTCCATACTCTACCTGCTTCTCTAAAAAATACAACCCAGGAATCAAAACAATACATAAAAGCATGCGCACTGCTGTAAACACATGCAATGTAGACAACATGTCTAGCCTAATTATGTATTGGACAATGAATCAACCTTAAGCTACCATTGTAAGATTATAATGAGTGCTTACTGTCTACTTATAGACTTGCAAGTAGCTTAGGTCACTCAGGGTTTGGCTGGAATCCTAGTCTAATATATGGCATGCATTCTTATGGACAAAGATGTGAATGCAAATGGATGCATGTAAATAAGCGGGTGAATATGATTAAGGCTATAATTTAGGTGTGAATCACACAGCAAGCCAAGGATTTGTATTTGATGTTGTGAGGTATTCCTGTTGCTTTTACTTGACAGAGCTGAGCAATATCAGGGGGAAGGCTGCCCTTTCATCTCAGGTGTGCAAGGTACACGCACAAACACACACACACACACACACACACACACACACACACACACACACACACACACACACACACACACACACACTCAATCATACACATATATATAAACGCACATACACATACCTAAATCCCTGAGGCACAACAAAACATGCTGTCTTTCTCATTCGCTCTCTCTCTCTCCCTCTCTCTCTTTCTCTCGCTATCTATCTCACATACACACATATGTGCATGCACAAACATATTCATTAGCGTGCACGCATGCATTGGCACATATACATTAATACTTAACTCAAATTAGCAAAGACACGCTCACACATTCCCAACATACACACACAAACTTACTAATTTATATGCATACATTATATTACTTTAATCAAAAGCCACTTAAAATAAGAACCATAACCATAACCACCACCATTGAACTATAAGGTTTCAACCCCGAAATCGCAAGAATTATGCAAGTGCAATAAGTGAATCAAATAAGTATATACACATGCATGCACACACACACACACACACACACACACACACACACACACACACACACACACACAAACACTCAATCATACACATATATATAAACGCACATACACATACCTAAATCCCTGAGGCACAACAAAACATGCTGTCTAGGTGCCACTTTCTGAAGATAGGACAAGATATAAGTCTGAAAGAATGGACATCTGCTGCACTACCCTTTCCGCAGAGCTAGGAGGAGGTGGGTGGTTCAGATACTAAAGGAGAAGGGGCTCAAGCCAGAGAGAGAGAGAGAGAGAGAGAAAGAGACTGACCAACCGAGTGGCACTTCACATATACTAAAACTTTTTTTAAATTCAAGGACACACTGCATGTTCCTTACTGCCAAAATATCTAATGAACCAACATGATTATAATTATTCTCCACCCAGTACTATAACAGTTATCGCCATTGCGTCTAAGGCCTTGAACACTTAAGTGAGCGCAATGTTTTCAGTCTGAAGCTTTGTATCCACACTCAGTAGGAAATCGAACACATTCACTGTTTACGTTCCGCCTTCCTTCATACACTATGCACTGCAGAGTGCTCTCTCTCGCTCTCTCTCTCTTGCTCTGATCATGCCATCATAAAACCATGGCAGAAATGCTGGCCTTGTCCTTCAGCTGTGAGCGACTCAAGGGAACTGCACCAAGAGTGGGTTAGGGTGGGGGGGGTGCTAAGGGGCGGGGGGGGGCATTATTTGATGTCATCCAAAGCATATGAGACATTCAATCTTATATCCGAGATGAAACGTCCTGATGTTTCATCAACATTTAGGAGCACACAGATCAAAACATCTGCACCTGAAATCAGAGAAACATGGGCGCTGTGCTGTACGCAACCCAGAGTAAATAATAATGTTGAACATGAATTCTATTCGGCTTTAAGTTGAACAGAACCCAGTGTCAAAACAACCCAGTGTAAACAATAAATGGTTCATGTGAATTCTATTCAGCTTTTAGTTGAACAGAATCCAATTTCAACACAACCCAGTATAAACAAAACCCAGTACAAACTTTAATGGTTCATATGTATCCTATTCAGCTTTACTACAACACAATTTTGCCTGTTTTCCCTCAGGCTATAATAAAACAAGCTACCATGCGCACGCACACACACACCCATACGCACACACGCAAACATACCCTCAAACGCACACATACACACACACACACATGCACAACTCAACATACACGGAAAGAAAAGGCATGTGCACACACACATACGTGAATGAAGTCTGTGTGTGTGTGTGTGTGTGTGTGTGTGTGTGTGTATGTGAGTGTGTGCTGACAGTACAAAGGGAAGGCAGCCAGTAGCGTGTGCAGCACCATGAAAGAGAAACACTCTGCAGAAGGATTTACCACTGAGTGCTACAAGGACAGATAACAGCTTCTAGCAAGCTATTGATTAGTATTATACACACACACTCACTCTCACACACACACACACACACACACACACACACACACACACACACACACACACACACACACACACACACACACACACACACACACACATTCACGTTACATTCAAAGTGCAGGATAAACATTATTGATTTTTTCCTTTTTACATAAAATAAGTACATATATGTATGTTTAGGTGCTTAGTTAGTTAGGCAGGATTAATTGTATTTAAAATGGTGGGAATAAGGGATGAGGGGAAACCCACTTTGGTTCTTCCCTAGAGAGCTACTCCGAGTCGTCTTCCTCCATTCCAACCAACCTGCCTGTCTGTTATCCAATCGACGATAAAGGATGAATCTTCGTCCTTTATTGTCCGTCTGTCCGTCCGTCTGTCCGTCCGTCCGTCCGTCCAAGGATGGAGATTCCTCAGTTTTACTGGTCATCTTGAAACAGTCACAGATCAGTTGATTTACTTTCTATGACTTACTTTTTTCCCAATCTGCAAGCACCTCCCTATACACCCTCAGTGTGTTTGTATTGTGAGGTTGACTCTATCCCCTCCACACCTGAAAGCACTGATTAGGCAGGTACCTTCCTTCCCGGACCACACCCAGCCTTCACCTTATTGCTGTCAATCCACAATATATACAGTATATATACGTATATATATATTAGTGGTGGGCATAGATTCTTTTTTTAAATCTTGATTAATCTAGATTAAAATGGCTCATTTGAATTCTGAAGGCATTCATAATATGTGTGTGCTACCTAAATAATGACTAAAAGTAAGTCTTTGAGAACGGCTTTCTCAAGCCAGGTGGCGCATTAGACCAGGGGCTCATCTCCTGTTTCCAAAATGCATCACAAACTCAAATGCGGGAAAATATAATGGCGCCGGGACGCGCTCTCGCTACAGGTCCACGGGACGCTCGTCTCCGGTGCGCGTCGTGGCAGCAGCGGCAGCCGGGGCGGCGGTGGGGGCGGCGTTGACGGCAGACGGCTGGTACGCGTCCGCCTACCGCCGTACCAAGGCGGGCAGCTCGGAGGAAGATTTGGATTATTACAACAACACCAATTATTTTGACGCTCTGATGTCACGATCAACCCAAAACGTGTCATCGCGCACCCAAGTTGTTTCTATTATCATTGCTACATTGTCTCCAGCATATGGCGCGATTATGGACAGTTTTATTAAACACCCAGCTTCTGGTTAGTTCAACTTTGAGAATAGATTAACGGCGATATTTTTTTTATCGCCCGATAAGAGTCTCGCGTTAACGCAGCACGTTAACGCCGATAACGGCCCACCACTAGGCCGTTATCAGCGTTAACGTGCTGCGTTAACGCGCACGTTAGCAGCACGTTAACGCCGACCGGAGACGAGCGTCCCGTGGACCTACATGTAGCGAGAGCGCATCATATAACGCGCCGTTATATTTTCCCGCGTTTGAGTTTGTGATGCATTTTGGAAACAGGAGATGAGCCCCTGGTCTAATGCGCCACCTGGCTTGAGAAACCCGTTCTCAAAGACTTACTTTTAGTCATTATTTAGGTAGCACACACACATTATGAATGCCTTCGGCAGAATTCAAATGAGCCATTTTAATCTAGATTAATCTAGATTAATTCCAAGATTAATCTAGATTAATCAAGATTAAAGATTAATCTATGCCCACCACTAATATATATATATATATATATATATATGTATATATACATACATGTATTTTTTACTCTGTGTTTTTTCTGTTTGTTGTGATATGGATCCCCCTGGGTCTGAAATAAAGAATTATATATACATGTTACGCATTACACAAGCTACGCGTGTCGGTCATCATTGTTATCGGTCACTGTCCTCGCAGTCCTCGGATTGACAGCTTGACTACTGCACGTTGTCAGTCATCACAGTGGCAGAAATGGCTGCCGACGTCGTTTAGATTTCGAGCCTGTGCCCCTTTGTCTAAAAGCTGATATGGTTATTTGCCACAGCGCCTCTGATTACTATGATTAATGCATTATGCTCCATATCGTCGACAGTGGCTGACTGACGCGAGGAGAGAGGTCACGATGGGTACATGTTTTTTGTGTTTTTTTGGTTGATGTTCCCATTATTTTGAGGTTTGGGTTTGCAGCAACAGCAGACAGCTCATGTAGGGGGTTAGCATCAACACACATACAAACGCACACACACACACACACCCATTAAGGATACAATGGGTATGCATACCAAAAAATGCGTGATTGATGACTAAACCACAGGCAAAGTTGAAAATGTTGTATGCTGCACATTGTGGCAGTAAGCGTATCCTTGCGTGTCCTTTAAGATGAGATTTACATAAAGAGTTCCACAACACACACGCACATGCACACACACACACACACACACACACACACACACACACACACACACACACAGGCAGGCAGAAGATGCACCCACAAAATAATGCAAACCCATGTTAGATTTCAGCTTATAAATGCTAGTCAACAATAGTAGTGCAACACTAAATAACACTTAATACACACACCACACACACGCACACACATACGCACAGCATGCAGGTTGCAATTTCCCTATGAGCAATGTGAATGAGGGGCGGCGGTGTCTTCATGGTGATAGGGCGATATAAAGGCAGCAGGTCCATAGGCCGGTTTAATGGTGCACAAAATAAACGCCTGGGAAGAGAAATCATCAGGGCTCATTTGCACCAGTCGCCGCTTAGCACTCCAATTCAAACATGCAGCTGCTCCCAGGTCTGTTCCAACACACACGCTGTGTGCCCAAGTGAACTAATGAACATACATCAGACCAGAGTTATACCCAAGCAGGGAGGGGGTGGGGGGGGCTGGGGGCGGCTGGGCCGGTCCACACGCACAACTGGGTTGTGGGTTTCATTTCCAAAAGTAATTCTGCACGCAAGGCACCTAAGCCCCTCTACCGTCTGTGTACTGCAGCCTGTTTTCCCTGTTTTCCCTCCCTGTGTCTTTGGATGCCAAGTAATAGTAATAGTAATAGTAACTGTAATAGTAACAGTAATAGTGTCTCCTTTTATCACTTACCCTCGCTTGTTTGAAGATTGGCTGAAGCTATGTAGATCACTGTGAGAATACATAGGTAGAAATGGAATGGTAGAGACTTCCATTAAACACAGCAGCAGCAGCAGCAGCAGCAGCAGCAACACTTAAACACTTCGCATCAGAAAATACAGAGCGGCTGGGAAGCCCCGGCGCTGCTCCAGAGTTAACCATCCCTGCAACGTATACATGAACCCAATTTTAGGGCCGAGGATCTGATAAATGGATGTCATCTGTTTGGGATTGTCTCACCTGGTGCAGTGCGGTGAGGGGCGCGGGTAATGCGATCAGCGATAAGGCCAGCAAGGGGCTAGGGGGGGGGGGGGGGGGGGGCTGTACCCTCCAGGCTCTGCAAGCGCACACACACACACACACACACACACACACACACACACACGTACGTACCCATACACACACACATGCATACGTGCATACGTACACAACCACACACATGCATATGCACACGTGTGCACACGCACACACACACATACACACACACACACACACACCCACATACACCCACATTCACACTCATGC
>NC_140283.1:12856911-12904411 GCF_964030765.1 Micromesistius poutassou | reverse complement strand
CTCTCCCCCCGGGAGTGAGACGGCGGTGAAGTTTGACGCCCAGGGTGACGGTTTGGGCCGGTACAACATCTTCAGCTACCAGCGCTCCGGCGATCGCTACGGTTACGTGCCGGTGGGGGAATGGGCGGAGACCCTGAGCCTGAACAGCGACCTCATCCACTGGCCCCGGGACACGGTGCCCCCGTCCCAGTGCAGCGACCCGTGCGCCCGCAACGAGATGAAGAAGATGCAGGCAGGTGAGAGACGAGCCCTGGAGGACCGCGAGATGGGGAAGACCGTCGCATCCCCTCAAGAGCTTCCTTCATCCACCCATCCATGCATCGCTACATCCACCTATCCATCCCATGCATCCGTTCACCTCATTCATCCATCCATCCATTTCTTCATCCGTCTATTACTTCGTCCATTCATCCATATATCTTGTGCATCAATCCATTCATCTATCCATCACATCATCCATTCATCCGTTTAGCCATCCTTTCACCCATTAATTTTTTCATCCGTTCATCCATTTATCCATGCATCCATCCATTAATCTATTCATCTTTCTAATCATCTATCTATTCACACAATCATCTATCTATTCACACACAGCGCATAATATATACATATAAAAACACAGACATGCACAATCCAGACACACCCACAAAAGCACACAGGCTTGCATTCACACACATACACACACACACACACACACACACGTACACACATGCAGGAATACACCATGCTCACAGCAGGGTCAGAGCTGTGTTTCTGTCCGACCAGCTCCCCGCTCTTTTCATCTCCCTATCATCTACCTGTTGATGAATTTAAGATCCTGTCTACAGTGTTGTAGACAGTTACAATGTTACTATTGCACACTTACTATTTGACTGTTATGCTGTAAGTGCTATATCGTAGCACTCGTGCACGTATCGTCAGTCCCTTTGGACCAGAGCGCCAGCCTCTGTGCCTCCCCGACGAGTTTGTAGTAAGACTGGTCCCTTTGTGGCTGAGCCACAGGTGAGTACTGCTGCTGGATCTGCACGGCGTGTGAGCCTCACGAGTACCTGGCCGACGAGTTCACCTGCTCCCCGTGCTCGCCCGGCCAGTGGCCCACCGACGACCTCAGCTCCTGTTTCGACCTCCCCGAGGACTACATCATGTGGGAGGACGCCTGGGCCATCGGTCCGATCACCATCGCCTGTGTCGGGTGAGTGAGCACCGCAGCATCCAACAGGCACAGCCCACCAGTCGGCTGGTGCCTGTGGATAGCATAGTGGAGAGCACGGCATAGCTTTTCCACACATACATCTATTGAGAGTTCCCGTTGAAATGGATCTGCTCTAACATCAGCTGTAGAAGCATTTCTAATCCAGACAGGGTGTCATGGGCCTCTAAAAATGTGCCACGTTAAAAGAAGAGGAGAGGGAGTCTGCTTAGAATAGATGGTTCATGGTTAATTAGGTAACTTGAGTGGTTCATATAATGGTCGAGATAATAGTTCCTCATCAACTGCAGGCACCAGCACCACTTTCCCCCCCGGTGCCCACTTCCACCACATTCCCCCGACACCACGCACACAAGGTTACACACACCACACACACAAGGTTACACACACCACACACATAAGGTTACACACACCACACACACAAGGTTACACACACCACACACACAAGGTTACACACACCACACACACAAGGTTACACACACCACACACACAAGGTTACGGGGTAAACTTGCGCCCATAAAGGGCCGCCAAGAAATTGAACTGATGAGCTGGAAAATTGCTTCTAATAATGTGTCATGTCGCGTTATGACGATTAACCACTCACACGGTGGCCCGCGAAAAAAGGAAAAAAAAACGATCAGAGATTCACACTAATTTCATTGCGGTAGATAGAATCTGCTCTGTTTAATAACATGTAAACAGGAGCAACGAGAGAAGCTCATCCTGCAGTCCAATTAAAAGAGGAGGAAAGCAGGCACCGCTTTCTACTGCCCTTTCCTATCAAACACGATCACACTGACTTATAAATGATTCTCATTTCTCTTTGGGTCGAGAACACAATAATGGAAAAGTTTGAACAGAAAACTTTATGAACACTGAAGGACTGTCTACAGTATGAGATGAGCTACTCTTTTAAAAGGACGTTTTCCTTTTTTAAGCACAGTACACTGTATCAACATTCACTAGTCTTTCCTTTGCCTACCACAGGTTCATCTCCACGGGCCTGGTGTTCTGGGTGTTCATCAGACACAACAACACACCGCTGGTCAAAGCCTCGGGCCGAGAGCTGTGCTACATCCTGCTCCTGGGCGTCTTCATGTCCTACGCCATGACCTTTCTGTTCCTGGCCAAACCCTCACCCACCATTTGTGCACTGAGGCGGCTGGGCCTGGGCACGTCATTCGCCGTCTGCTACTCTGCCCTGCTCACCAAGACCAATAGGATCGCTCGGATCTTCAGCGGCGTGAAGGACGGAGGCGGAGCCACGAGACCTCGCTTCATTAGCCCCTTCTCCCAGGTGAGTGCAGGGCCAAGCAGGAATATGTGCAACGGATGGCGCTGTGGAAGAACGGAGAACGGAATAAGGTTTTATTTCCGATTAGTCTCGGCCTCTTCTGTTTCATTCGAAACCACGTTACTGTGCGATTCATCCTGAACGCCTGATACAGAGAAAAAGTGAGGCAAAACTGAAGACAAGATTCCCATTGGCTGTCAGCGTTTAATCTTTAGGGCTACATTGAAATTCTGAACACAAAGAGGAGGGAGGCCGATCCAGATCTGGATCAGAGTTTTTTACTTTGCAATTCACGCACATTGCACTTGAGGAGGACCGCCTGGAATTGCTGAACTGGACAGATCTTAACGAGAAGGGTTTCTTTCATCAAGTTTAAGCGGTGTGCTGGTACCAAAATAAGCCGTAAGATATGAATGGGAAATGAATGATTGGTGGAAATTCATAAATGCATCATAAAAATGTGTAACGACCCAAGGAAGGAATCGCTCAGGTGTGAGCACACTCGGTAACACTTGCCAACAGAAAACAAGCATGCAGCATCGCCTAACCAAGAACTATAACTGTAGTTTCATTACCGAGAAGGGATGGGGGCTAGAAAAAAAATCAAAAAATACACACAGCACCTCAGGGTGCCATAACTCCATTGCGTTTTTATTTAATTTCTTCCAACCAATAATAAATCATATTCCACCGGTTCCTGTCTCCCGTTGTTGCATCCCCCCCCCCCCCACCCTCCTCCACCTTCTCTTTCCATAAACCCCCCGCCTTCTGCAGGTCTTCATCTGCCTGAGCCTGATCTCGGTGCAGCTGGTGACGGTGTCTGTGTGGCTGCTGGTGGAGGTGCCCGGCACGCGTCGCTTCACCCTGCCCGAGCGGCGGCAGACGGTCATCCTGAAGTGCAACATGCGTGACTCCAGCATGCTGATGTCGCTGGGCTACGACGTGCTCCTGGTCATCTTGTGTACTGTGTAAGTGGAGGCAGAACGCCCTCTGCGGCCTGTGTGTGTGTGTGTGTGTGTGTCATCCTGTGTAAGTGTGTGTGTGTGTGTGTGTGTGTGTGTGTGTGTGTGTGTGTGTGTGTGTGTGTGTGTGTGTGTGTGTGTGTGTGGCTGCTTGTCCTCAAACTTGTTCTGTTTTTTTATCTGTCTTTATCAGTGCGTATCACGACACTTAGAGTGCTGTGGGTCACAAATTCCGATGACATTAGAAAGTAGTTGAAGAGACCAATGATCATATATTTTTGCGTAGTCTGCTACACTACGGAAACATTCACCTTGAGAAATACCTTCATATAATGGCATCATCAAGTGTGCCAAAATGATTGTGCCACTTTTTGGATTCTAACATTCAAACTGTGATTTTGTGTACCACTAGGTATGCTTTCAAGACCAGGAAGTGTCCAGAGAATTTCAACGAGGCCAAGTTCATTGGCTTCACCATGTACACCACCTGCATTATCTGGCTTGCCTTCCTCCCCATCTTCTATGTCACATCCAGTGACTATAGGGTAGGCTCTCACCGACACGCACAAACACACGCTGACACACACACACACACACAGTGACTAACAGACCTACACACTGACACAGTATCACACACACTGAGACATACACTTACCGACATACACTGACACACACATACACACAGACTGACACACACTGACCTACACTGACACACACAATCACGCACACGCAAACACAGAGATTGACCCACCCTGGCACACAAAAATATGTCAAGACAGATATAAATGGAAACAGACAGACACTAACATACACAGACACACATAAAGACACACGGAAAACATTCTCTGATACATACTGACACAAGGAGAAATAACTACAAATAAAAATATAAATAATGCAGATTTACAGTAAGTTATTAATATTATTATTATTATTATCATTATTATTGTCATTATTAATAATTTTATCATCCAAGTCTCCAGATATCAAAGGGTGTGGGAGTGTTCGCATGATCCATACAAATCTTACACACACACACACACACACACACACACACACACACACACACACACACACACAAACACACACACACACACACACACACACAGTATCAAAGGGCCAGGTGGAGGACTGCTGATGCCAGGGCTGCTCATCTGATCCCCATTAAAAAGACTCTGAAAGCAGGGAGCTCAAGTCACACACACACACACACACACACACACACACACACACACACACACACACACTCCCTTTCTCTAGCTACGCCTCTCTCTCTCTCTCTCTCTCTCTCTCTCTCTCTTTGTCTTTCTCTCTCTATGTCTCTCTCTCTGTCATCCTCTATGTACCTCTAGCTCTCTCTCCCTCTATCCTCCTCCTTTTCTCTTTATATCTTTCTGACTCCCTTGTCATCGTTCTCCTCTTTCCTTCCCTCCTTCTCACTTTCTGTATGTATGTCTCGTTCTAGCTACAGTATCTTCACTTTTTCCACATCTCTCTCTCTCTCTCTCTCTCTCTCTCTCTCTCTCTCTCTCTCTCTCTCTCTCTCTCTCTCTCTCTCTCTCTCTCTCTCTCTCTCTCTCTCTCTCTCTCTCTCTCTCTCTCTCTCTCTCTCTCTCTCTCTCTCTATGCCTTTTGCCCACTCTCTCTTTCTCGATAATCTTCTCTCCGCCTCTCTTTCTCTCGGGAAATAAGGATTTCTTTGGCCTTGCAATCTGACTTTAAGATTAGCCAGGTAGCCGCATAACATCTCTCATGAATACACACACCCCCACACGCACGCACACACACACCAAGACACACACATACGCACACACACAAACACACACTATAAGATATTGCTGTTTACCAAGGGGGGCCCTCCCTGTCTACTGTGAGCTATTGCTTTGAGCTGACTTGGCTATTTAACCCCGCCTCGCCTCTAACACGGAGCTACATGGATGTAAGCATTGAAACTCTACAACTGCACGGACCTCGGATCAATGAAGACAACTGAGCCACTCTGTGTGTGTGTGTGTGTGGCCATGAACATCTTCCATGGCAGTCTTCTGCCAGGGTGATAAATGGCTCCACACTGGATCCAGACCAAACAGATACTGTACAGTTTATCCTTCGTGGGTCTCCTTTGATTAAGTCTTGTATTGATCCACGTTGTAACTGCTATCCGCTATGGTTGAGCAGCGACAAAGGTCCGCCAATAAACACCGAAACACTCCTTGCGAAATCCCCTGTTGGCAGAAGTATGTATCACTGCAGGTTGAATCACTTCATGCATTCACTGCAGTCTATGTTTTGCCATTACATTTCTATTTTTGTTCCTCCGCTGGCGGTTATTGATATGGGCAACATCGATAAATAAAACACCTCACACCATAAAGCTGCTGTGTGTTTTAAAGGGGCTGTCAGATTTGAGTGCTATCATTTGGATGTAATCTATTAGAAATATCCTAGGAATTTGTTAGGAATTTGTTGTTTATATTTTAGACAGCTCCAACTAACTTCTGACCAATAAGGGCATCTCTTTCCTGATTGGTTCGGGGAATCCATCTCACCTATCAATCACTTTCACACACAGTCTTATCTTCTCAGTACTGGGGAAACATAGGGAAGGAGGGAGGTTAGCATAGAGGGAGGGAGGATTTTTTTTCTATTTTTTCTATTCCACTCTTTTCCACCCTCTCTCTCTCTGCAGCTATGTAAGCTGATGTTTTGCTCTGTCCTCAGGTTCAGACGACCACCATGTGTATATCGGTCAGTCTGAGTGGCTTCGTGGTGCTGGGCTGCATGTTCGCTCCCAAGGTCCACATCATCATGTTCCAGCCCCAGAAGAACGTGGCCAGCCACAGGGTCAACCTCAACAGGTTCAGCGTCAGCGGCCCCACCACCTCCTATCCGTCGCACGGTACGTTCCACTCTGAGCCCTGTGCTCTCGGACTACCTCGAGACCCAAAACGCCCCACCTCCCCTCCCGGCCCTCTCAGTCCTCTTTACTCCCTCTTCAGCTACCCTCCACTCTCTCCCCCTCCTCCCCTTTTCTCCCCCTCCTCTATTCCTTTCCACCTCTTTCTCCCCTCACTACTCTTCTCTCCCCTTTCTCCCATCCTTGTCAATCCCCTCCCCTCCTTTTCTCCGTGTTACCCTCCTCTCCCCTCTTATTCTCTCTTCCTCTTTCCTCTCCTCTCACCGCCCCTCACCCCCTCTCCCCTTCTCGTCCCTCGTTTCCTTTCCTCATCTCTTGTCTCTGCTGCCCCTTCTCTCATATCTCGTCTCCTCTCCAGCCCTATTCTCTCCCCTCTTCTGTCCCCCTCTTCCCCTCTCTGCTGCCATTCCTCCTCTCCTCCCCTCTACCCTTCTTTCCTCTACTCTCATCTATCCCCCCTTCTCTCCCCCTTCTGGCATCTCCTCCCCTACCCTTCTTCAGACTCCCTCCTGTTCTATTTAAAAAATGTTCTCTTCTTACATCAGGTTATTGACGATTGGGTATGTGGGGAAACTAAATCGAAACAATCACTAAGCAGCCGTGGTATTTCATTAAAGGTATAATATATCATTTCTGCCGCTAAAAGTTTCTCAGTCAAAACAACAACACAAGAAGCAGCTTGGGAACATGGAAGTTGTTCTCCTCTCCACCATTGCCTTTGACAATCTATCTGAAGTGACTGAGGCAGAAATCGTGTTCACAGACCATTAATGTATTAAAGTCGTATTCACGTGGCACTTAGTCATGGTTATTAGCGTTATGTCATTTAATTCCAAGAAAATTGCTGCAAGTAATAAAACGGTAGCTTGCTAACTTAGAGCATAGCATAAGATGAGTCGACTACCGAGCAGCTGTAGATAATTCTATGTGGGGTAGTCCAGGGTTGTTACCCGTGGTCGACACAATCAAACTAAAAATAACTTTTTCAACTAAAAGTAACTTTATAACATTACTGTATGCACATAACAGTGTTCCCACATGAGAAGTTTTTTGTTTTTTAAAAATATATCAGATATTTTATAGATATTCCCGCTCTGAATTACAGTGATCCTACGGGGGTAATTAAAGATCCTTGGTTTGAGTCCCGTGTTTCTAGCGGTGTATTCCTGCCCAGGGGACAGTCGGGTAGCAGCACTCCTCTCCATAGAGCCAATCTTTCGGTCAATATTCCTACACAACAGGCAAACTGCAAAGCACCCTGCTCTAAGAAATGGCCAAACTAAAATGCAATTATACCGGAGATGTCTCACGTTTCAAAATGTTCCCAATGGATTAAAATCTTTGTTTAGCAGGGTATCCCACTAGATCTACAACAGTTAAAAGCAGTTAAGCTCCGGTGTGGGTGTTACACAGATAAACTGTATATAATACATGTTAAACAGACTTAACATAGACCGTATATAATCCAGTGTTTTTGAGATTCTTGCATCCGTAACACTGATTCGGAAACTCCAGATTGATTCTAATAATGAATTTGCCAGCCGTCCCCTCTGCAGGGAGAAACCAACAACAATCCTTCCCCTCGCACTTGATTATGTTTTGAGTGTACACAGAGAGACGGGGCTTTTCACAGACGCCACATTGGTGTTGTACACGGTGCTACAATGAAATACGATTTTAGCCTTTTTAAATAGTTAGGGGGGAAAGGGCATATGACGCCATTGGCATGCGGCCAAATCTGGCAGGTCGTTACCGTGAATCCTTATGGGTTTGAACATTGTTGGAAACAATGTGGATTATGTCAGTAGTACACAACTCAACAAAATACATAACATAGGCAGATATCGTACATAGGATACCTTTAATGGCCAATATTCAGCCTTACGTTGCTATCCACCCGCAGAGCATAAGAACAACAACATCAGTGTTGAAACACTGTTATTAAAGTGCCTACAGTAATCAACGGCAATACCATCTGCTCATTGAAATCAAATAATGTCATCATCTGTATAGTTATTTCTCTAACCCCCATTGCTTATTGCATTAAGAGGCTATTATTACTTAAATACAATAATATTCAGACAGTGGGTTTTGACCGGCGAGAACGTTGTGGGTTGTTTAAGCGTGCCTGTTTATGTTTGCCTATTGTTTATGCCTCCCCCCTCTCTCTGTTTCCCTGGACACGGCCTGCTGCAGCTTCGGTCAGCACCGCCCAGTACGTCCCGACCGTTTGCAACGGGAGGGAGATCGTTGACTCCACCACATCCTCTCTGTGACCGAGCCCCCCCCCCCCCCCCCCCCC
This sequence comes from Micromesistius poutassou, assembly GCF_964030765.1. Lineage (NCBI taxonomy): Eukaryota > Metazoa > Chordata > Actinopteri > Gadiformes > Gadidae > Micromesistius > Micromesistius poutassou. Next base: position 12,895,726 of record NC_140283.1, on the reverse strand, counting down.
CCCGTATCTGCCGCCCCTTCCCTCCCCCCTCGACTGTTAGAAGAAAATGAAAAAAAACACACCATCATCCCCCATGTATTCTTTCAAGCACACACACACAGACACACACACACACATAAAAACACACACATCCTGCAGACAAATGCATAAAAAAGCACAGACACACATGGACATGCACACACGGACACACACTTCAGCCTCACTCGTGGACTAGAACTTTATTGTTTCACATATGTAGAAAGTGTGTAACTATGATTAAATTATTTTCTAGGGATGTAAATATAAGGAATCAATATTGTTGTAAGTAGAGAAACAAAAGAACAAAAAAAAAAGTTTTTAGGAGGAATTTTGAAGCCTTTGTTTTTTGATAGCAGTTTGTTATGATACTGTGTAAATAGCCAGGGTAGCAATCATGGGGAGGGCGGAGGGGGAGGAGGGGGGAGGAGTGTGGGGGGGAGGTGTGTGGATGCCTGCCCCACCCTCTAATATCCGGTGGACTTTTTATTTCAATGCTTTTTTGTAGTTTTCATTGTAATAACTGACTGTATGCATTTCTATTGTGTATCTGTATATTTGTATGATATACTACTGATGGTTCGAACAGCACAACGTTAACATTATTGTAACTTTAGAATGAGTGTGGAATAGCCTAGAATATATACGAAGGACAGGTTAAAAAAAAAAAGAAAAAAGCAGAAACTCATTGACTGTGGATACTGCAGCGGATCATTCACAAATACCGGGTACTGATCTGTCATCACATGTACTTTGCATCATAAATCCACCTGAAAACAAGCAAGTGACGCCATTTTAAAAGTGTGTATGTCGTTTTTATACAAATTTCCATTTTTGTATTTCTAATCATGGAATCCCTTTTATGTAAATGGCCGTGGTTCCAGATCCGTGTTGACGGTGTTCACTCTAGCCGTCGCACTCCTAGTCATCCATTCATGGGATTTAAGCGATGGCTGAATGGACTGACAATAATAACACGAGTGACTAATGATCAGATGGGATGTTGTACTTGTCACAGCACAGGCTTCGCTGTAGTTTGGTTCTCTCAACAAAAGAAGAACAAAGATGCACAAAAAGGAAGTAGACTGAATTCAAAATAATAATAAGTCTGTTCTGCTGAAAGCACATTCCATGTTATCAACAGAGAGCTCCAATAGGCGGGGCTATGCTGGTTTGATTTATAGATGTGTAGCTAGGGGCTCTGTGCCTTAATGTGTGTATGGTAAATAAACAGACCTGATCATGTGACCTATCCTGCTGAACCCCATCCAAACAGATCGGCGAAATCCTTTCCTTCCCCCTTCCAAACATTCCATCGCAGAATGTGCACTTATGAACGTCTGAAAGGATTGTGATCATTTTGAAAAAAGAACTGGAAGTGAATATCTCCCATCTCCTCGTGTTTCTTTAAAAGATAATAATATTTTTAAAAAAAAACCAGCCGATTTCTGTCAAACATCTGCCCAAAGTGGACGTCCAGATGCCTGGGCGTCTCGGTTTAGCTCCCATAGAAGAGACAGAGAGAAAAACAGAAGAGTAGAGCTCTTAATGCATCGATGACACATGATGTCTTTTTGTAGGGCACCGTTTACATTATCATGTGCCGGCGTGTGGCTGTGGGGAAGCCAGGCGGCCGGAGGAGCATCTGGCATTGGCAAAGCCAGAGAGGCTCATGGGAAAGGGAGCAACATACATAACTGTCACCTGATGTCAGGTTGAGGCAAACAGGCGCCCCGGAGTAAACAAGGCTCATCAGAAGCGCGTGGCTCATTGGCGACATCAGCATCGCGTCTCTTCTCTTCATTCGCAAAATCAAGATACAGAAGGAGGGAGAATTTCTATAAAAAATAAAGAGCGCAATTACTTATGTTGCCGTAGCACAAGGAAAGGAAACATTATATTAAGAAGAGAGAAGATTTTCGCAGTATATTGCATTAACATTTTACTCTGACTAAAATTGTTGAGGAAATGTTTTCCTCATCCAGGATGATTTACCTTTATATGGACTTTTTCTCATCGGGCTTCAAACACTTTGTTTGCATGGTCGACTGACGTGCACATATAGGGGCTGCTTTTTACCCACCCTCGTACCTTCTGCATATGTAATGAGAGTCGCACACATCAGTCGGAAAAAATACCCACGGAGAGTGTCAAAGTGTGTCACAAGGATTTGTGCGGGAAAAACAACTTTCTGTTGTTGTTTGTGTAGACGAAGCAAAACTGTCAAAACACTTTGGCTGGTTGGTTGGTTCCTCTCCTTCTCCTTCTCATGGAAATTATCACCTTTAAGCCAATATAGGAGTAGAGATGGAGCGAATTTGCAGAAAAAAGGGTTGTGTAAAGAAGGGAGGAATGGGGGTTGCAATGCAAGGTGCAGGCAGCAAGGTGTGTGTTTGTTAGTGTGTGTGTGTGTGTGTGTGTGTGTGCGTGTGTGTGTGTGTGTGTGCGCGTGTGCGTGTGTGTGCGTGCGTGTGTGTGTGTGTGGTGGAGAACGATGCGGCAATCTGCTGCTGCTGGATTATGTAAAGCGCTCCCACGGCCCAGAGAGTCACAGCAGAGCAGCGCTGCTCTGGAGGCTTAGAGCATCACACACATTCTCACACACACACACACACACACACACACACACACACACACATACACACACACACACACACTCACACACATACACACACACACACACGGGCTTTGTGAGCGCAGGGGAGAGAGGGAGGCTGAGCCATTCAACTGCATGGGTCCTGCCTGCTTCCACAGGGTTGCCACGGACAACCGCCGCCACATTTGCCACCAGAATGTCTTTTTCTCCTTCCTGGAGAGGGGGGTTGACGAGTGGGTAGGGAGTTGGGGGAAGGGGCAAGGACTATTAAGAGAGGAGGGGAGAAAAAGGAGCTGTGCTGGTGGCGGTGTGCGTCGCTGGCCAAATTGGCCTGCGACGGACATCGGGGGAGGCTGCCCAGTTTAGGACGGGTCCCTGGTCTCCCAGCGTTTAATGGTCACTCCAACAGAGCACTTAACCTTCGTTCTCTGTTCATTGAGAGCCGCAGTCTCACACTTTCTGGCCGGCCACTCTGTGTGATCACTCCGTCAACCAACAACACTTCAACCTTTTCCTTCCCCTTGCCACAGGGCTATCTCACGCTATACGTGTGAAACTGACTTACCACGGGGGGATTGCCTGCAGCCAAGACCACCATAAGCCAAACTATCCCCCCCGCCCCCCACCCCACCCCCCACACCCCACCCCCCGTACCCCACCCCCCGTACCCCATCTTACAAACACACGAAAGCACACACACAAACACACACGCAAACACATATGCATCACCACAACTCTTAGATCCGAGTTCCCACTGTGAATCATGCCAAGACAGCAGCCTTGAGGACGTGGGAAAGGAATAAGTGGGATGCGCACCAAGTTCCAATAGGCTGGAGATGGTACAAAACTGGATCCCTTTGAAACACACCAACTTCCCCATTAAAGTTAGTTCAGAAACTAAGGTCTTCAACCGACTCTTGTAGGAAGTTTTATTTCCATCTAATGGGCGATGCCTATGAATAGCAGCATGTAAGTGGAAGCCAGTCGCTGCGGATATTATTCGTAATATTTGTGCGTATGCCAACCGCCATGTGCCCGACAACCATTTCTGTTCTGTAGTCGCACCATGTGATAGAATCAATGTGTCCTTACCTGGGTTTTACTGTATTTTTTCTGTGGTAATATCCAACTAAAGGTATTCACTCTGGAACTGGCCAATAGTGCAGTGTTTATGTGCAATAAACAGGCTATGATGACATTATAATAAACCATACGAAACGTTATTTTGTGTCAACATGTCCTTTTGTGCTTCTGCCTTAACTATATGGAATGTACATCCACTATTCCACTATTAAAAATAACCACCATGGGAAAAAAAAAGCTGTGACTGCAAAGGCGTCGTAGCGGAATTGGATTTCCGTCGGTTGGCGACATACTCAAGGTCTCTCTTTATCTCACACTCGTGTACTTTCAGGCACATACACACACCTACTCACAGCATGTGTTGACAAAGATCGAAAGGACTCGCACTCCAGCTAATCTGTTCCCAAAGTGATGGACGTCCAATTGAAGTGCAGTCGGCTCGCTGTGTTTGTACAATGCTCTCCTCTGTTCTAGACTGTGGAGGAAAGAAGGAAATAAAGCTAGAAAGAAAGAAAGAAGGGAAACGAATGAACAAAAATACTTGCTTTTCTCCATCATGGTTATTAATGTATTTAGTATGGTTTCATATAGGGTCTAGTCATAACAGCTGACTTGGCTGCACTTCCCCCTTGTGGTAAAAAATGGCCATTACAAACCCTTACATTTACATTGTGGGTCATGGGGTCCCACTTGTGTGAGGCCCCTCTGAATATTCTAGCCAATGTCCTTATTTGACCGCAAAAGGGTTGCATGCACCACTTAGGTTTTGGGCCAGAACAACTATGAACCACTTCTTGTTTTGGGATACCTGCCAATTTCCCCTGTCCCATTTTGATTGACAAGCCTTAGTGCAAATAAAAATCCTCAGTCATTATATTGAATGTTACTTTACAGGGATGGATTTTAAACATTAATGGAAAAATTATGGCAATCTAAGGGAAAGAGATCTTGTAATCCCTAAACCTTCCCCTGGGGAAATCATTCTTTCTTACTTTTTGGATTGGGTAAGTGGGTGATTTTATCGGTTATAATTTATATCGATAAATCATAGTTTTTGCTGCTACTATAGCACGGCGACTACTTCTTATAATAATTGTATATGTTAACCAAACAAGAAACGTCCTCTATGCTCCTACCGTTTCTCTTCCATTGAGGAGTGTGTTGAACTTTGATTGACAGGCAAGATGGACTCCCCCGAAGCGGTGCCAAGTCTTAACCCGTACATACTTGTCACATAGAGTCTATCCAGAGGAGACGCATTCAACTCGAAACAGATCTTCTCACAGCGCATTTCACTCACTACTATAATGGCTGAAGGATGGCCATGCCATTTCTAACAAATTGTACTCAAATAATAGCTCTTGATTCACACCTACTACAACACCTTTAACTGTGCCCCATGTAGGCATACAATGCAATCAAGCCGTACAAAACATTTCATAGAGATACTAAACATTGCTGAAACATTTGATTATATATCACCCACACATCCAACCAGTCATCACAATGAAGTCAGCTATTGCTCGCATGCAAACACAACAGCTTAGCACACAAGGAGACATGAATAGAGGCAGGGACATGAACACATAACTCAACTATAATATGATTAATGGTGGGTCCTAAAATGACGCTGTGTGCGAGGCCTAGTGGTGGAATCGTAGGTAGTGTATCTTTTATTATCTTATTTATAGAGTTAAACACAAATTAAGCCTCAGCAAACTTTTGCATTATTTAATGTTTTGAAATGGTATACTCTCAGCCTGACACATAAAATGGACAAATAGTTTCAATTTTAAAAAGTCAACCCACATTAAATGTTTATTAGGAACATTATTACAAAAAAAGATTTTCTCGTTCTGATGAACAAGAAAAAACAGCTGACATAACCAACATCATTGTAGAACTACAGACTCACATGTACACAAATACATAATTTATTTGACATTGCATCACATTTTCTCTTAGCCTGGTCCTACCAGAATCTCGTACTTCATTTCATTTGCACAGAGAGTCTGGCCACTCTCCATTGACAAACGTTAACTCACTTGAAGGCGAGTGTCTGTTGGAGTTTAAAACTATTGGATCTGCCCAGTGCCACTGGATATGCCATAACCAATCGCTGACGTTTGACTACGACTCAAACCAGCGCACAACCTCAATGTCAATGTTCTCAGCCACTCCCTCTGTCCGCTCATTGGCCCAGCCAGAGGTTTGGCTGAGAAAACCCACAAACATACCGCAGACATAGACGTTGTACTGAAGGGAAATGAAAATTGAGCCAGGCTAATTCTCTCTCACCTCAGCGCATGCATCTGCTAAATCTTCTTTAAAATGCCAATGGAATGAAAATGAAAGCGTAGATGCATGCGCTTAGTGTACGGCAATGGTTCTTGTTCTTCTTCCAGAAGTAGCAGGTGAGGATGACACTCAGTCATCCTCACCTGCTACTTCTCAGATGAAGAAGTCAACATCCTCTTTTCAGGCAGAGGCACCCCTCCCATACAGAGCTTTGGTTCAGTCCACACGTACAGCATGTCCTGAAGACACACCAGAACCACCACCATCAAATATAAAGCAAATGAGTATGAGGAAAAATAGTTCAGATAAAACGACCCTCTCATGTAGATTAATAAAATGTATAGAAAACAACCTATCGAGGAGGAATGGTTCAGGAAAAAGCCCTTAGAAAAGGCCTCCCATATACAATTTGGGTCAGTCCACGTGTCCACCATATCCTAGATAGACACAAGAATAAAAATGTACCCAAGGCACGTAGAGTACAATTATTTAGGAAAAGTCATCCCCCTTAAACATGTGTAGCTTTTGGTTCATTCCATATAAAAATTATGCAACTTTTATTATACTAACACTTTGAATTGTATTCTGTTTAGGTCAGTGTAGAGAACACAGTTTGATCGTTTCGTAGGCTGTGTTCAATTGAGATAGTGTTTATTATTTTGTGTTATATTTTGTGTTAAAAATTATAGAGCCATTGTTGCAGCACTAGGGGTTGCAAGAAACCCCATGCACCCCAATGGTGATAAGACTCAGGTCAGTCAGTGTGTGTGCGTGTGCGCGTGTGTGCGTCCTTGTGTGCACCTGCTGTCCTCCCTTGCAGGCCCCTTCTATTTGATGGTAGTCCATTTCCGTGCACGTTGTACACGCCCCTGAACATTCCCACAGGAAGTGAAAAGTGAAACGTGTGACTAATTAATTCTGATTTATATGCAAAATAGTCATTTATCACATTGATAGTCGATAACACATTCAATTATTTATGTATGATGGATTCCCTTTCGGAATGCAAATAATGACTATTTTGATAGTAGATTAATCTGATGAGTAATAATAATAATATTAAAACATGAATACATTTAGGACATTTTTTTACGCATTAACTGCAATTAGCCGCATAATAATCGTGACACCGATGCAGAATAACCAAGTACATGATGCAACATCAGTAGACTAACCCTGCGTCTTAGATCTCCTACCCGTGAGTTGTCCTTGAGCGCTGATCTCCGGCCGACAGCGGAGCGTGACCACTGCGCTACGACCCGACTCACACGACAAGGTCATAAAAAAATAATAATAATCTAGCAAAAACGTTATTGAAACTTTTTAACTTTTGGGGGATTTTGGTAAAGGCATCATGTGAGAAGTACCGGTAGTGTTCACAGCTTCACATCCGGAACCTTCCATACCGTCCAGCGTAATGTCAACCATCACACCTGTTCACGAGACAAACACTTGTCACCTTGGATTGTCCTTTTCTTTGTCGTTGTAGTGTAGTGTGACAAATACTAGGATTTTATGACAAATTTGTCATTAGTCATAAATGTAGACATCTGTAAGTTACTTGTGAGTGAAATGCACTGTGCCATGTATCAATTTCTAGATGACTGCGCCTGCTTCTGTGCGAGGCAATTTTAGGCCCCCCTCAGATCATTTCTGACCAATCATGGCATATTTTCCCTGGTTGGTTCTGGGAATCAATCTTTCCTTTCAATCACAGGTGCATGAACCCTATTCGTGTTATTTTTACGTTCTGCTTACAAGACGCTGGCTGGCTCTGTGAAGTTCACACCAAGCCCAGTACCACTCAAGCGACATACACCCGGCCCTGATAAACAGACCGTTGGGCAGGGAATCAGGGGCTGGAGCCAGGGGAAAGGTTGAGAGTAAATGGCTGGTTTGTTGTCGACCCCATTCATGCCAGGAGGCGTTTTCTTCTCCCTGCTCAGTCCAGACAAAAGGACAGCGGCATGTCAGCCAAGATCCACAGGCTCAAGAGCAGTTCCTTCCTTTTACAAATACAACCGGCATACTTAATCTCTCACTACACTTAAATGAACATCCCCTCTTTCATAATTTATTTGAATAATTGTTATATTTTTACTGAACTGTTTTGTTTAATTTCATGCTTTATTTAATTGTTTAGCTGTATCCACCTAATCATTATTTATTGAAGAATTTTTTTTTTGTAACCCTTTTTCTATCATTTTTTCCCCATTTTAAACTTTTATGCTGATGTGCGGAATGCATTAACAAAACCAACCACTGCACTATAAACATCTGGAATCATGGTTCAACGGGGCGGGAACCTCACATACCTCTCCCCCACAGAGGCTGATGTTGAACTGATGGAAGTACTTGGTGCCCTTGGAGGTGAAGCTGGGGCCGTTCATCAGGGTCCCCACAGACCCCATGGGGCCCAAGTCAAAGCTCAGGGTCACGTGGCCGTCCATGTGGCTGAACTGAGAGTCGCTGAAACATTTAGCAACTGGTGTAGAGGAATCCAGGCATACACACACTGGCACACACATACTGATGAATAGACGGAGCAAGAACATGAGCCAATACAAAGTCGATAAAAATATACAGTGTCTTCCGAAAGGTGTCCATAAATTAAGCATGAATCATGAATAAAGAGATATGGGGTTTCTTTTATGAGTTATGAGTGAGTAAGATTTGTGAATTCAAGCTTCAATCTTATTGATTTGAGAAAGAAAGCATTCTCCTCCTCACCCCACCATCTCCCTACCATCTCTGAGCACATGGGCGTCACCATAATATAATTGGGGGGGGACACGTCCCCCCCACCCTTGAAAAAAAGTCATTTCGACCCCCCCACATTTGCCATCAAAAATATTAGTGCATGACTGGTCTACTAGTCCAGTGTTCTTTCCATCGCTTCACATTCAAATCCGTTCCACTTTGTCAGTAGGGTGAATACCCATATAAATAGAAATCCACTCTGCGTTTTCCTGTTTTTTTCAACACACAAAACAGCATCACGCACGCATTCAAAACACGCACCGAAGCCGACCGAAGCAAGCCTATGTTGAGAGTCGGATCAACGACAGCGACATGAGATGGACAAGGACTTTTTTTTTCGAAGAAGAGGAAAGTAAAGTAGTTGCCCAAGTTTTCCATTGAGTGGCCAAACAGCTAAATTGCGTTCTTCCATGGCCAAACACAGCCAGCTTTTCTGATAAGAATGTTAGTACCCTTATGAGACATTCTCTGGCATTAGCAATATTCAAAATCACAAAGATCAAATATTCGTGCCTAATAGCCTACTTTGTTGTATAAAAAACCTAGCCTATATATCATCAAGACATGTAAACGTTTTCAATGGCTGTTAAAATAAATAAATAAATATAAATATATATATATAACATAGTAGTAGTCAGTAATTGCAGACCATGCCAGCTCCAAGGAAAATCAATGAAAGAGGGAGATCATTTTAAATCTAAAAACATGGTAAAATGCACCAGAATGCGGGAAATTGCATCTACTTCTTTCAATTTTTTTCTGGGGGAGGACCCAGACCCCCCCTCAAAATATGTCCCCCCCACTCTCAAAAACCTGATGACGCCCTTGTCTGAGCACCACCACCCTCAAAAAGTGAGACTCACAAATAAAACGTGACATGAGATATGCCATAAAATGGCATATTGTACATTTAAGAGCTGATATATGTGTATTAATGTATAATAAATAAGTTGAAAAAACTTTTTGTTTCATAGAACAACTTCAGAATGAAAGTCACACATTTTGTCACAGCTGATAATGTCCTGAATTGAATGACGGGACTCACATTGCTGTTCCTGTGCTTGTACTCATAACCCAGGATCGGCTCTATTACGGCTAGACACCGCTTAAAAGACATGCCACAGGGTTGGCAAAGCTTGTACTAGCCAGTAGGGGGCAGTGGAACCGCACCTCTCACCCCATGCAATAAACCAATGAGAGTGGCATCTCCCATCCTCTTTAAGAGCCAGCGCATTTTGACTTGACGAGTTGATTTTTGACAGCGCGTTTGCAGTCTCCGCTGAGACAGATGCATGACCACATGAATTTCAAACTTCAAATGGCTCAGTTTATGGCCAAATAATAGGCATAATTAACACATGGAATAGCGTTTTCTTCTCCAACTTCAGAAACACTGATTCGTCATGTAAATTGCGATCAAATACTCATCAATCCTAAAAGTGATGGGCTTGTACACGATGTCTGGGTCAAGACATGTGTTTGCTGTACGGTGTTTGCAGATGCATTGATTTAAAAGTACAACTTACCGCTGTATCAGCTGTTCTTTCCCAAATCATTTAACCAATCATTTACCCTAAAACTAGATTTTGTTTTGGAAGCCTGGAATATACTTTGCTCGAATGTATTATTGTTATTATTATTTTTAACGCATGGCATAGCCTACTATAGGCCTACTTCATTCATGTTCATTCATGCAGTCAACAAAAATGTTTCCACAATCCACACGCTATTTCTATGCAGTTTCTGAATAAATAATGAATAATCTTTGACATCATAATATTTAAATCAGGTTAATAGTTTGCATGTTTGTGCTGTGTCAGGTATGCACACTGGTTTGGGGTGAAAAAGGTGAGAATGATGTGTAAGCCGAGGAAAACACAGACCCACTGGGGTTCCAGGGTTATACTCCGGGGAGTTAAAAAAACATTTTTAAATTATATATATATATATTATTTAAAAATATATATATATAAAAAAAAATATATATAAAAAAAAATATATATATATATAAAAAAAATATATATATAAAATATATATATTCAAAAAATATTTTAAAAAAATTATATTAAAAAAATTGACCTGCGCGCGCATCTTTTTTTTTGACCTGCGCATGTCCAAAAAAAAACCATGCGCGCAGGTTAAAAAAAAAACATATATATATATATATATATATACATTTTTAATTTTTTTTTTTTTTTTTTTTGACCTGCGCGCATGTTTTTTTTTATTAATGAAATAAACGTGAAATATACATACACAGACTAAAATGTTGTGATATGAAACAACTTTATTTATCTTATAACCAAGTCTCATATAAAAAATAAATATGGCCTTGCTTTTTCTTTGCAGAAAAATTAAAAATTGCAAAAACACCAATGATCATTCATAATGTTTGTCAATCAGATGCTTATTACTTTTCTGGGGAACAGTCAGCCTCCTATCAACTGTACCAATCATTAAAACAAAGTCCTCATCTTCAATCATTGGGACTGGCTAACCCTTGACTAACCCTAACCCTAACCCTGTGTGTACAATGCATTTTGCTCTGGCGTCCTTCTTGGTCTGTTGTTGTTCTGGGATGCACTAGCTTTATTTGCACTCAGTAGCCCATCCTTGTCGGGGGCCTTCTGTACCTGTGAGGTACAATGGAGGGGGGTCCGATTTTTCTGGCTCTCATCCACTCCCGTCTCTCACTCAAACATACGCGCACACACAGCTCCAACTTGTCCCTACTATATTTCTGCTCCTTTCTCCCGTCATAACATAACATAACAACAACATTACTGTATGTAACCGTGGCTATCTGTTGCGCGGCTTTCCCACTAAGATAGCTTTCTTTATAAAACATTAGTATTCATTTTTTGTGTTTCTCATGTCACAGAAACAACAGTGAATCCTGTGTTTCTGTGCCCCGCTGTGGTGTCGACAGCACAGAGCTCCGGTACCGTTACAGGATAGCGGTGGTTTCTTTCAGCTTGTATTGTATTCCAATTTTAGCGAAAACACACATAACATTAGCTTGAAAGAAAAAACTGTTTAAGTATGCTTATCTTTGCGTGAATTTCGGGATGACTCGTCTGCCAATGACTTCAAGTTGGTTGTGTTTTAGCCGGTGATTGTTGCGCCAAACTGTTTACAAAGGGACACTTGCTTGCGACGCAGCAAGCGCCTGCTAGTTGACCTGCCGGGCGGGACGATCAGTAGGCCTACTACTTCCCCACATAAAGAGCTTAGTTCTGATTGGATCGCTTCCCAAATCGTCCCGCTTACATTTTCGTCTCGTTTTTATTCGTCAACGAAAGTGTCAAAAGATTTCGTCGTAGTTTTTGTCATCCTAAATTGATTTTTAGTTAGTTATCGTCTCGTTTTCGTCAGACTGTATCATTTGCGCCGGAACACGCCCCTGCTTTTCGCCGACACGCCTCTCCAGGCGCAAGTGTAGTGGTGCCTGGTTGCTGCGGGGGAAAATCAGCTTTGCGCCGGGTGCAAACTAGCAACGACACATGCGTCGGTGTAGAAAGTCAATTGTACCGGTCGCAAGATAGGGCCCTTCTTCTGTTTGGCGCACATGGCTAATTTGCATACGCGCACAGGACTGGCTGGCTCCGCTTGGCAAAAAATAGAACATATTTGTGAATAAATGTTTAAAATTCTGAATACTGGACATGGTGAGCTTAACACATTTAAATGACCATTAGTGACAATAAAATATATATATTTTTTTTTTTGTGACACGTGACAGTGTTGTTCACTGACCAGCATGTTTATTGGTGCATCAGTAAAAATCTATTAATTATGTTGTTATTGCATGTACCCTATTAAATAGGTTAACAGTATATTCTGTGGCTGTGGAAGCTGTATATTGTACTGTGTTTATGAATGGTTTTGCCATGTGGGCGGGGCTAGTTGAAGCTGGCCTATGTATATATACACGTACCTTGCATATCAAGCATTTGTGGAAGGTGAGGCTACCTCTATGGTGGACCTAAGACTGACCGTCTGAGCAGAGGGACCGTTTTGAGGTCAATATAGTCAATACGTTAAACTGTTTTTGTTTGTGTTTAAGAAATTGTCTAGGGCCCTTTAAGTTTGGTCACTCAGAAGCTATTATTGGCCTAGCCCGGTCGACAACACGACAGTGCGATACCTGTGCAAAATAGCACCCCAGAGTAGACTTGTTGGTCTGTGGGGGATCTGTTGTTGGACTACGAGATGAAAGAGTGGCCATTTGATGCCAAGATCACTCAGTAGCTCCCTTGATCAAATCCTTAAAAACAGTAGGGGGTTAGAGACAGAACTAAGAGCATAGCTCATAATGCCCAGCCGTTTCCATGCTTAGCACTCTCATAACATTTTAAATAGGTAATGAATGGATAAATGGATGAAAGAATGAATGGATGAAAGGATTACCGTAATGGATGGATGAATTGATGGATTAGATGTAGGAGGCTCTTGGGTGATCTGACTGTCTTCCCCATCTCACGGTCCTCCAGGGCTCGTCTCTCACCCTGCCTGCATCTTCTTCATCTCGTTGCGGGCGCACTGGGCCCGGGGTGCCGTGTCCCCGTGGGGCCAGTGGATGAGGTCGCTGCTCCGGCTCAGGTAGCCTCGCAGAGGTTGTAGCAGGGAGTGAGGTCGTCGGTGGGCCACTGGCCGGGCGAGCACGGGGAGCAGGTGAACTCGTCGGCCAGGTACTCGTGAGGCTCACACGCCGTGCAGATCCAGCAGCAGTACTCACCTGCGGCTCAGCCACAAAGGGACCAGTCTTACTACAAACGCGTCGGGGAGGCACAGAGGCTGGCGCTCTGGTCCAAAGGGACTGACAATACGTGCATTCGATAAACGCGAAAAGTGCAAGAATCATGCCAGAGACCAAACAATAAATAAAATGAGTAAACTGCTTTAAGTGCTACAATATAGCACTTAAAGCATAGCAACAGTAAAATAGTCAATAAAATAAAAGTGACATTGTACTCTAACATTCTATATTATTAGAGAGATGAATAGATGCATGGATGAATTGATGGATGAACAGATAAATGGATGATGGATAGATGCACGGATATATTTGGATGAATGGATGACCCAATGGACGGACGGATGAATGGGGTGAATGGAATAGGATGGATAGGTGGATGTAGCGATGCATGGATGGGTGGATGAAGGAAGCTCTTGGGGGGATGCGACGGTCTTCCCCATCTCGCGGTCCTCCAGGGCTCGTCTCTCATCTGCCTGCATCTTCTTCATCTTGTTGCGGGCGCACGGGTCGCTGCACTGGGACGGGGGCACCGTGTCCCGGGGCCAGTGGATGAGGTCGCTGTTCAGGCTCAGGGTCTCCGCCCATTCCCCCACCGGCACGTAACCGTAGCGATCGCCGGAGCGCTGGTAGCTGAAGATGTTGTACCGGCCCAAAGCGACACCCTGGGCGTCAAACTTCACCGCCGTCTCACTCCCGGGGGGAGAGAAGGGGGCTGCAAGTGGAGATCAGAAAACACAGATCAGAATAAGAATCGGAAACAATAAAGAAGGGATCAAATATAAAACCAGGACAGTAGTACCAGTACTTCGACTGTCTCCACCCAGCAGCGATATTGGTTAGTCGGTGTGGAGACCTGCTAGAATATACGGAAACCATGAAACACAATTGAAAAGCTTTTCAAATGCTACATGTCTGCGGAAAGGAGAATCTAGAGAGACCCTCCCTGTGTGTGTGTGCGCGTGCGTGTGCGTGGTTTAACCTGTTGATTGCCCACATTGATTGCTCAATGTGTGTGCAGCCTCACCCGGCCCCAGAGTCCAATCAGTCTGACTCGGGCCAGGTGAGGCTGCTTAAACCAGCCGTCATATACACACACACACTAAACAATATCCTAGCCAAGAACATGTATACATGTAGCACATCAACCCATAATAATTATATTGATCTGTATGTAATGTATGCTGCCATTGTAAAAGACGCATCATGAAGATGATGAACATGATGATACCCAGGCTCACACCTCCCCACACAGACCTCAGGCAAAATGGGACATTCCTATTGCTCAAATATAGCTGACAAAGTTTAGTACCAAATCTAACATTAGCAAACTCCCTAAGTCATCGAGGCGTGAAGGCAGAGGATTGAATCCCTTAAGAGGGCGATACAGCAACCCACACACTGATAGAATTAGCCTGCAGGTTTGTTGCCGAAACTGCCAAATTGGTTTGTGTACATGTTGTTATGAAAGGATTGCCATCTACCCCCAGGATACGAGCGCACAAGCAATTGGGAAATTGGCAAGATGCTGAAACCGTATTATTATAATACATTTTTTAAAGACACATAAGCTGTGAGGAACAAGGGAACGAGGCGTCTTCTCACATCAGCGCCGCTACGGACAGTCGCACTGGCTGGCAGTTATCTGATTACATTCTTTAACACAGACAAAGTGCATGTCACCACTGCTAGCCTCAATTGTCAAGCAGCCAGGAGAGGCCTCTCCATAACACACACTCTCAGACTTTGCATGTTGATACCGACCAGACACCGTCCGCACGGCTCCAAAAGCTTCCAACACAGCTGAACACGCCCAACAGATTTGTTCCTGAACTCGTCCGAGTCTCCCCAAATGTTTCAGATGGCCAACGGTTGGGACAGTGTGTTCCATGCTTAAGGCAGGTCTGGTTTGATGTCTGCATATGGTTACGGTTGGCAGGGGAGTAAGCACCTCTAGCACACTGTCAGTCCCTTAGACACACCGCACTTTATTTATAACGCTCCTTTTCACACAAAAAAAAGCCAATCCCCTCTCCCCAGCCCCTGTCTCTCTCCCTGTCTCTCTATGTCGCTCTCCCCTCCCAGCCTGCAGAGAATAATAAACAGAGTACTAGAGGAGCCCCTTATAACACACAATCTCATTAGAGCGAGCAGAGAAACCCATTTGGCCAGCGGATTAGCCGCATTCTTATTCGTCGTGGCAACTTCCTAGTGTCGCAACAATTACTCCCGGCGTAATAGGTGTCAATGGCGAGCCGAGTGCCGGCAGTACATGGCAATTAAGAGGACTCGGCCCGGGTGGAAGAATGCAATTCCCTGGACTGCTCACGACAGGACTGTTAACTAGGCCCCTTGTTTTCTCATTGTTCTGTTGCTGTTTTTATTTTTATTTTATTTTTTCCTTTGCCTGTTTTAAACCCTCCAAACTACCTAACCCTCTATCACACACCTCAGTGCCTTTGAAAGGTAGCCCTTTATTGAAACTCGCAGAGCACTTTTCATTCTCCCACGTCCTTCTGCTGCCCCCCCCCCCCCCCCCCCCCCCGGTGCTCCTAATGGTTCCTCCTCCTACCTGTGAAGCTGACGTTGAGGATGAACTCCCGGTAGAGTCTGCGGCCGTCCAGGGACTTCATGGCGTCGCAGAGCTTGGTGGTGTTGGAGCACAGGCTCTGCTGCATCCGGTGCAGGGCGTGGGCCATGGCGTACACCGCGTTCACCACAAACATGATCTTGGACTCCGGTTCGAAGCTGCTCCGGTCCATGGACAGGTGAGGGTCGCAGGGCGGTAGAGGACTCAGAGTCTCTGTGGCCCTCCTCCTCCCAAAGAGCACTGGAACCTCTGTTCCCAGAATTCCCGGTACCAGGGATTTCGGCGGTTTATCCCGGGATCCAAACCGAGGAAGTAGCGGTTGAATTCCGGCACGGGATTGGCGGAGAGCTCCAGGGTGATGGCACCTTCGGTGGTCAGCTCGTTGCCCTTGACGATGCTCTCTTGCGCGCCCCAGCCGTCGCTGGCCACCCAGATGAAGGAGGTGTTGAGTCTGGCGGCCGCAGACAGGAGCTCGCGGGCGTCATCGCTGCGGAGGAACAGAACGGCCACGCGGGCGTTGGGCTTCTGCAGGAGCTGGCGGATCACCGCCTCGTAGGACTTCTTGGCGTTGGAACGTCCCACCTGCACACAGGAAGAGTAGGGAAGAGTGAGGAGGGAAACCGCTAAATCTGTTCACTGCAGCGACCTCTCTGGATGAACGATTGTTTGAGCTGATGAGTGTTTGAAGGACAGAATCCGTCCACTCACCGCTCGTTCAACTCTGGCAGGATAATTCCAGTGAAAAATGACAATGAGCTCCTTTTTTTAACAGTTCTGTACATTTTGGCTGCTGTTAATCCTGAAATACCCTTCAGGATTTTTTAAGCATCTTATCTTATTTTAACTTTGTAAATGACCGAACGGGATGATCATTTTGAACAACTGTGAAGGCTGCTGTGAAAAAGGGATAAAGTGCAGATTTCATTTAATATTATACAGCAGCTTGGTCCTTTTCGGTCAACATTTTCTACCTTAGCCTTCAGATAAAGACCAAAGTGGAACTAATTCCAACTAATTCTAACCAATTTAAACAGATATTTAAATAAATGAAATATAAAATCAAACAGAAGCTCCATCCGTTTTATGTGAGGATTTCCTCCCTCAATCTTCACACACACGAAAGAGGAACTAATTCTGTTATAGAAACTGTCACGGCCGAAGTAGGGATCCATACCAATTAAACGATAAGATGAATGAATGTGAAACGTTCGAATATGGACTCCTGGAGATAAGGCTACATTTTTACGCTTGAGTTTTTTGAGCACCACAGCTTGGTGGTACAGAACAAACTTTTTCCCAATGGTTTACTAAATCACCACCATTTTCACTTAGCAGTTCACCTTTAAGCTGCTTATCAGGGTGACATCGCAGTCAAGGTATCTCTTTCTGACGCTGTGCAGTGTTTGTAGTAGCCTATTTAGTATTATTGAAAGTAAAAAGTCATGTTTATTTTATATTGTCGAAGTGTTGTCACCCGCGCCGCTGCAGCCGCGCCGCGCTGATGATTTATAGGGCCTCCGCGGAAGACACGCCGCCGTCGATGTCGGAAGACCCCCGGGACTAACCTAGATCGAACGCCTCGCGTCCCCCACCCATCTCGTCGTCTCACGGAGGTTGTGTGCTCGGCTCAGCTCTATTCGGGTCCGACCCAGGTCACTTGGTTAAGCCCCTCGCAACTGCTCCTATCGTTTTAATTAATTCTACGGCCTCGGCCCCTCGATGTCGAGCGGGTCGAGGTTCTGCCCGCGAAACCCACGACGATGAGTTATGGAAAAAAAACCTTATTATTTAGAGTTGCCCCGTATCAGTCACAATCAATCACCGCTCGTAATGTGCGCCACTTACCGTGAGGTGTCTGTCGGTCTGCTTCTGCCGGCTGGATGAGTCGACAGGTAAAGGACTCGGAGGATAAACTCGCCTACTACAAATGTAGTCAGGTAGATTAATTTTTAGGTCCAATAATACAAAATGAACTTTTACAAAATATAGAGTGCTCGGTCCTAACAAGAACTTTGATATAAGGCACTGTTTCCTAAACTAAAGAGAGAGAGAGAGAGAGAGAGAGAGAGAGAGAGAGAGAGAGAGAGAGAGAGAGAGAGAGAGAGAGAGAGAGAGAGAGAGAGAGAGAGAGAGAGAGAGAGAGAGAGAGAGAGAGAGAGAGATAGATAGATAGATAGATAGATAGATAGATAGATAGATAGATAGATAGATAGATAGATAGATAGATAGATAGATAGATAGATAGATAGATAGATAGATAGATAGATAGAAAGAAAGAAAATATGTAGATGGTGAAAGGATTAGAGTAAGGTAAAAACACAGTAAAACAATTACAATGGGCCTAATCTAAACATGGAAACGTCCTTTTCAGGATTCCAATTTAGAGATGGGAATGTCCTTTTTCAGGCGTCCAACTCAGAGATGGGAATGTCCTTTTCAGGCTTCCAACTCAGGGATGGGAATGTCCTTTTCAAGTTTCTTTCTTTTTTCAGAGATGGAAATGTCCTTTTCAGGTTTTCCTTTTTTCTTTTCTTTTTTTTTTCTTTCTTTTCAATCTAATAAAAATAAAATAAGAGGATAAAACGCTATTTGCAAAATTGGTTAGTACAGTGAAAAGAGATCAGAATAGGCAGAGAGATGATCACACAGCTCTACCCCCAGCAATCAACACCAAGCGACTACTAACAACGAACTGCTTCAACAAAACTGAACGAACTGAATATTCTTAAAACTTTCTATACCATAAGAGACCCTCCTCTGCTCCTATTCTCTAAAGGTGGGGGCTCGGTGTCATCTTACAATCTGCGTTTCAATGCATCTCTTCACAAATGTTTCTTTGTTACACATTTCTAGTTATCCCATCTCGCACTCATGTCCAGTTCAGGGCAAGTGTGCTAACGTAACAGCCATCAGGGGTTTACAATATGTGTGTGTTCTCTTTACGATCCTCCTTGTGTGTGTGTCACAGTTAGTATATGGTGGTCGTATCATGGGGCCTACAGAGAAGTACCCTTTTAGTACTCCTCACAGTGGGCCTTTCATACAGTCAAAGTCCCCCCATATGTTCTTTTATCATAACTTGCATTTTGAAATGAACACCTCTTGAATACTCCTAGATCTCCACATATAAGATATAATAAAGCATGCATAATAAGATACATATGGCATACATATAAAACATAATAAAGCATACTTAAAAAGATATATATGGCATACATAGACATTTAAGGTATACATGTATATGTAGGTAACATTTTCTTGACAACGTAGTTCTGCGTCCTTTCCATGATCGAATAGGGAGAGGCTAGGTGCATCAAAAACAGTGGGTCCTATCGGGACACACGTCAATATTTTTTTTTTTTTACAAAGTAAATATCTAGAAATCTAAATATATAAAACTTTACAAACAGTATAAAACCATAGTACCATAACATAATTTCTATTCTATTCTATTTCTATAATGCGCCCCCCCACAACCCAACCCTCTGCCTTCCCGCTCACCTTTTCGGAGGTGGCGATGCAGATGTTCCTCATCCGCGCCTCCTGCTCAAAGGCCTCGATGCCCGTCTCGCCGTAGTCGCCCTCCGACGCCACGGTGGACACGTAGGTCCAGTTGAAGGTGCGCAGGATCTCGGCCATGGCCTTGGCCTGGTATAAGTCCGGCGGCACGGTGCGGGCAAAGTAGTCGTAGCGCGTCTTGTCGCTGAGCTTGGCGCTGGCGGAGGCGTAGCTGATCTGGGCGATCTGGAAGAGTATATGCTTATTTATATATAAGAGAGTATGCATGTTGTTTCCCAGTAGAAGAAAAAGCTACAGACACACCCATATGCACACACACATGTACGCAAACACAGGCACACGCTCACTTACACAAACACACACAGGCACACGCTCGCTTACACACACACACACACACACACACACACACACACAATGATGAATAAAGTCTTTCAATCATAAATAAGTGAGAGACATCTGGGATCGGGTGGTGTCCACAATATTCCTTTTATTTTTACTTATGTATGTATGAAATTATGATTTGTAATCACGTGCACACACATACTTTATACAGATAAACACACAGAGATCTGACACACACACACTGCAGCCTGCTAAAATACAGTCAAAAAAGACAGGAGGAGACAAGAGGGGAGTGGGAACTCTGTTGGTGGGAGTGGGTCTTCTCCTGCCAGGAAGCAGGAAGAGAGACTGTACTTACTGTAGGAACAGGCAGAATACGAGAGAAAGGGCTGAATATGAGAGAGAGGGCTGAATACGAGAGAGAGAGGGCTGAATACGAGAGAGGGCTGAATATGAGAGAGAGAGGGCTGAATATGAGAGAGAGAGGGCTGAATATGAGAGAGAGAGGACTGAATATGAGAGAGAGAGGACTGAATACGAGAGAGAGAGGGCTGAATGCGAGTAAAAAAAATTAAAAAGGGAAAATGGTGCAGAGGAGGGGAGCTGTGTGTTTTCATTTCTGCTTCTAATGCAAGTCACACACACACACATAGACATACTCATACTGTAGTCCTCGCACATGCACAAACCCGGGCAGACTCAGAGGCATACACAACCAGACTATGTGCCCACTGACACACATAGACACATGTGCACCCACACACAGAGACAAACATACACACTCCCGGTCTCCCTGTCCATTACCCAGTCTTGTCTGTCTGCCCACCTGGCGGTCTGACACACTGTATGAGCCCCCTATAACGGCCAGGGTGCTGTCGTCCTGCCGGCCACAGGACCCGTCCTGACAGATGGACTCTGTGTCGTCCACCTTGGTCAGGGGCGCCCTCGCAAACAGAGAAAGACAGCAAACACACACACACACACACACACACACCATGCTTCATTGCTGCAGTCTGGTGTGTGTGTGTGTGAGTGTGTGTGTGTGTGTGTGTGTGTGTGTGTGTGTGTGGGGTTGACATTTGAATTAGTATGAATGTTCATATCTTTGGAGGTTTATTAATTATATATATTTGATCTGGTATTCTCATATCATCCTGGACTACATGCACATTGGCTCTTTACTTTGCACACTGGAATGAATTCCTGTTCATAGGGGTTGTAAATGCGCATCCATTTTGTAAATATATAATTATTTAAACAGTTAAACAGTAAATATGGGCTTGCTTTTATATAGACCTCTACTCTATTCTTTCATTACCCTCCTCACACCACTAGCCATTGTACTTATATATTTGTATTTATGCATATAACTTGCATTGTATTGTACTTTGCTGCTTCTGTAAGTTGCTGCTGTAGCGCCCCGATAGCCTCTCACAGGATGAACAAAGTTTGATCTCATCCGAGGGTCAGCTCCCACCCTCCCCGTTCCTGGTCCCCCTGCTCACCTGTTCCAAAGCGTAGGTGTCCCTGGAGCAGGTGTCCAGTATGTGCACCCCCAAGGACACACCCGGCAGCAGCATGGGGTCGCCGTTGATGCGGTCGATGGCGAACAGCATGGCCTCCAGCCGCTGGATGCCCCGGTCCTCGTTGACGCGGCCGCACTCCTCCAGCCCCGCCCCCTTCTCGTGCACCGGAAACAGGCCGCCCAGCACCAGGTCCCCCTCCATGCGGATCTCCCGGCGGGACGGGGGCGGAGGGGCAGTGGGCTCCCCCCCCCACTGAGCAGGACCACCCGACACATCAAGACCAGCAGCGCGGCGGGGACGCGGGCGAGCATGGCGGAGTAGTAGTAGTACTGCTCGATTATGGAAAAAAATCATAATCGCGATTATTTCGGTCAATACTGAAATTCATTATTCAAACGATGCTTTTTGAGTTTGAAAACATGATGCATTTATTCAGCATTTCTCTCAAATTTCTCTCAAATCGGAATAGGTTAAATCGAAAAAAAAATTACAAATATGTATTCAGCTGTACTGCAATTTCTATAAAACATTCAATGAATTAAAAATAAAATATAAATTAAAAATAAAATAAATCGAAATCACGATTAAAATTGGCTTAATTGCGCGCCAACAAGTTGTGTCAAGGGTTTCGGCTCATTTCTGCTCCTCAATAAGCGTTCTTTTCTCCTTTGCGCCATCTTTGCGTGTGTGTTTGCTACTACATGTGAATAACATGCTTTTGCATAGATGCATGTATGTGCGTGCTTGCGTGTGACTTTTGTACACACAGGCATGCATGTGTATCCTCAAAAAGGTAGGAGGATGAATGTTTCCTTTAGAAGGCTAAAGGATTTCATTTAGACTGACTGTCCTTGTAGAATAATAGAGGCAATAATAAGAGAGGCATTGCAGAGATTCACACAAAAAAATATGCAGAGGCTGTTCTGAGATAAACAAGCACACTGGTTGGGAATGGTTTAAAGCTATTCCTTAGAGCACACGCTGAGGGAAGGGCTTTGTGCGTGACTATGTGTGCATTAATATGTGTGCAGGTGTATATGCATAGGATAGATTTTGTGCCCAAAGCACTTTAATATATTATATATATATTTATATATATTTTTCTAATATTTCCCAGAATCCTTTGTGGAATTTATAGTGGCCCACTGCCCTGAATGTATGGGTGCAAAAAAACTCATCCCAGTATTCCCAGTCAAACAACAAACCCCTCCAGGCCAACGTTATCAAACATGGAGGACGCGGCTCCTCTCCTCCACTACACCACCTATTGCAGCACTCCGTCTTCTGTCTGCCAACACCAACCACAGCTCATTCCCCCCCCCCCCCTCTCTCTCTCTCTGATCCTCTCCTTCTCATCCACCACACTGTGCATTTATATTCCCTCTCTCTCTCTCTCTCTCTCTCTCTCTCTCTCTCTCTCTCTCTCTCTCTCTCGCTCTCTCTCTCTCCCTCCCTTGCTTCTTGCTCTACCCGAGCCCTCTCCCCTTGTTCTCGTCTAGTCCTGTTCTCGCTCGCCCCTCAGTCAGACCCAGCTCTCTCTCTCTCCAGCTGGGAGCGGGCGTGTCGGGTCGATGGGCCACAGTACACAGGGAGAATAGATAGGCCAGGAGAGAGAGAGAGAGAGAGAGAGAGAGAGAGAGAGAGAGAGAGAGAGAGAGAGAGAGAGAGAGAGAGAGGGAGGGAGAGAGAGATACTAACAAACACAGACACTGAGAGAGAGTGAGTGAGTGAGACAAATGATCAAATGATATTATTCCAGTCTGATCAACCATGGAGCGAATGCAACCAAATAGACTGATTGTTTAGTCTGCTACAAAATCACAAAGGCAACATCAATGAATGAGTTTCCAGACCACAAGGCTAGCAATAATGTCAATTTTTCATTTTTTTTGGACCACATCAATCGTTTCCTTCTAAACTGTTTAAGACTAAAGAGTCATCCGAACTTATAACAATTAGGCTCGTTTTTTTGAGCAATAAACATACAATAACATACAACAAACATACAATAATCAGAGGCCTCAGATGGGAGTTTGCCCTGCGTCTCTCTATTAGCTTCGCAAGGAGAAGTACAATGCATTGGCAAGGTCTTCTGATACAGTGGCACAGGTCTCAGAAATGCAGAGAACAGCTCATACACACATGACATCTGATGGTAAAATCCATAAGTTGTGGTTCCTTCATCATGTAAGCTCCGTCTACTATTCCATGCAGTGTCTAGCCACCCTACCTGTTCCTATAGCGTTATCTAACGTTAATCTTTGTGCCTGGGGTAAACTGGTCACAAGGGAGCAGGGAACCCCTTATGCAATATTCTACCTGATGAGAATACAGGAAACTCTGTCCTTTAAGTAAACATTATTTGATTTGATAATTGACAATAGCAATCTGGGGAGACATAGTGGTGACTTCTCAGTTGGACCCTTTGACCCTTGACCCCACATAAGGGTCAACATAACAGAGAATTTTGCTTCATTGTCACTTTATTTATGGGTGTTTTTCCTTTGGTGGGACATGAAATATTTAGTGGCTGACAAATCATTTTCTATGGAGAATAACCGTGCTTATTATGTCACATAACTTAAGCGTTGAGAATTAAGGAGGTAACATGGCATTTATGTTTTTCGAACAGGCGGAGTCAGCCCATTCCGTTACTTTCTATCCAGATATGTTTCTCTCTGTCAATCTATACATCTACCTACCTACCTTCCCAGCCGTCCATCTAGCCATCCATTCATCCAGCGGCCATCCATCAATCTATCCATCTGTCGGTATGGTTGCCTGACTCTCTGGTTGCCTGTGGCAAATATAGTGAGGAGAAATATCGGGAGAAAGAGAGAGATTAAAAGAGCACCATACATCCCTTTTTTCCAACATAATTCACTCCCATCGAGTCCCCAGCGGATGGAAACAGGGGTAGTAAGTAGAAAATGCTGTGTCTAGACTTCCAAACCTCAGGGTGAACCAGTAGACTACTCTGTAGCTGGAGGAATCACACGGCATCAGGGGAATGGGTTGTGCAACTCCATAACCTCATCTGAACTGGTTCAAATCAATCATTTGCCGTCAGATCGGATGAACCTCGGATGTGTTCTGTTCGATCTGACCATCAGCGGAGTTGAAAATATACTTCTATACTTTTTGACTTTTTGTCTGTTCTGAGTGAAACAAGTCGTTGTAAATATTGCGCCATAAGGCTTATATTGACAAAGCTGAGACACACACATTAGGTTGAACAATAACCTGTAAACTAACCAAACCACACATTTACAATCATCTCAGCCTACTGTCCCGTTGGCGAGGATCGAAAAAATGAACTAAGAGTTTATTTTGTTTATATCTTAATTATATGTCAGTTTATATCTCATTGGTGTTCTTCTTTGTCTGTATTTTTTGAACGCGAGCCCTTGCCTTGCCTATCCGATTTTGACATGTTGTACTCAGATTGGCTAAAATATATAACAGTAAAGCACGCTGCTTTGTTATGCTATCCTGAAACAATCATGGGACACAGAAGAACAGACGCACACACACCTACCTCAAAGTCAACCCTGACGAGACTTCCTCAACTAGAATTCTTGAATTCTTGAAAAAAAAAAAAAAAAACGGTTAAGGACATAGACATCTTATAAGTAGACGCAGCATCGACCGCTACTGCCTACTGGCGCTGACGAGACGCGGGGCCGCCATCTTGGAGTGGTGATCCGCTCCACTCAGTGTAATTCATTTGGCAGGAGCAATGAACTGTCAGCGCATTTAATTAATCTTACCTCACTGAATACCACTGATTTTCACGCGTTTTTTTGTCATACGTGTAGCTATGATAAAGGACACATGTTTTGGCGTGTTTTATTATTCATAGTTGGCTTAACAGTAATAGAATATTCTTATATGCTATAAGTGACCAGACGTCCGAGATCAAAACTGGGAATATAATCCCCGAGAAGGGGAAAAAAACGGTCAGCTATTTTTAAGTAGAAGAAACAATATGATTAGGTTATATATACATATACGTATATCCTACATAAACAATGTATGAATACATTAGATATCTTAGGGACTTATAGACTGTATCTCTGTTGCTGCAGCAGCAGAGTTTATTCTGTCTTGACACTTTGTATTGATATTTTGTATTACATTCTTCCCTTAAATTATGTTTAGAGTGATTGTTTTATATGTATTTTTTATGTATGTCGCTTTGGATAAAAGCGTCTGCCAAATACTTAAACATAAATAAACACCTGAAAGTTTTTATATCAGCTAAAACCACCAATCTGTTTCACTGGATTCAGAATAAAACCAAATTCTGTCTTACCTAACAATGTTAGTATTTCAATATTGTTACTTGAACGACTTATTCATGGTTCCAATTATACTGTTAAGAAAGTATTGTCTTATACTTTGCCTAAAATTAGACAAAATAGAACATTTCCTTACAAAGACGAATGGGGCCGGGGAACTAAGTTTTAACTTAATATTTGCCTTGTAGAATTCAGCAAGATTAAAAGTGCAAATATATCAATAAAAATTGGGAATTATACACAAGTTAACATTCAATTCAATTTTATTTATAGAGCGCCAAAACATTACACGTCTCACGGCGCTTTACAGAGTATTGAACATTCAGAGAGAGCCCATGAGTAACAGGGGCGAGGAAAAACTCCCTAGAATTGGAGATACATATAGGAAGAAACCTTGAGCAGATCCACGACTCGAGGGCCTGACCCATCTGCCTAGGGTCAGTTACAGGGCAGTGAGGTTTGTATACATGATAAATGAATAGGTTAGTTAGGTGTAGAGAATAGAACATGGTGTTTAGAGCCACCTGGGGTGTATGTTACAAAGAGGTGGGATGGTTACCTTACCAGTATGATAATGCATGAATCCCATTTAGTGTCAGAAAGTTCAAATAGTCTAGTGTAGGGATGAATTGTCATAGGGATTAGGAATTGTCATAGGGCAGTAGTGGATCGCTAGGCAGCGCAGGCCAGGAATCCGGTCAAGGGGACAGCAACAGGCGATGGTAGGGCAGTCATAGGGATGGGACTTCAGGTGCGATGAGGGCCAAATACAAGGATGGCTAATGACTGGTAATGGGGGAAGAGAGATATATATAGAGTGGGTTAGTATTGCTATACGTTTCATGATGGTTAGTATTAAGTGTATCAATGGTACTATAGTGTTACACTATAGAGAGAAAAGGCAAGAAATGTTATATATTGATATGATTTATCAAGTCTCAGTTCATAGCCAGGTGAACACAGTAGTTCAACAGTAATCCCAAAAAATACCCCATTCTAGTTGTCAGGTAAGTGTGGCAGGACCTTTTCCTGTTTATCACACATTTCACGAAGGTGGGCTACACAAAATTGGGTTGGAAAGCTAGACTAGCTATACTGTATAGCCACTGTCCATCTGATTGTCTAGTTAGCTAATATCATACGTGCTTTTACTGGCTTGATATTCGCTGCTATGGTTAAGGTTCGGTTTAGGGTTAGGGATAAGGGTGAGGGTGAGGATTAGGGTAAGGTTGGGGGTGAAGGTAAGGGAGGCGGGCGGTTAGGGTATAGGGGAGGGGAGAGGTTAGGGTTAGAGGGGGGGGGGGGGGGGGGAGGTATGAGTAAAGGAGGGGGGAGGACAGGGGAGGGGGAGGTAAGGGTGTATGGGGAGGACAGAGGTCAGGGTATAGAGGGGGAGGTTAGGGTATAGGGGAGGGAGGTTGGGAGAGGATATGGGAGGGGGGGAGGGGGGGAGGTTAGGATATAGGGGAGGGGAGAGGTAACCTTACCTCATTAGGGTAACATGCATGTGTATAATAAAAATTACCATACAAGCCACACAACCAGGTCATTTTAAATGATTTTATATCATAAAACATCAGTATACATTTCAACATCTGTGCACACAGTGAAACAATTCTGGGATGTGATTAAAAAAAACAATGGTTCATCGTGAGACCATCTGACCCTAACTCTGTCCCTAACACTGAACCATGAGGAACCCGCGAAGGAACCCTTGACAACCCGTGCCTTAAGTCACGTCCTGCGAGGTAGAAGTTGCATCTGAAGTCTCCACCGTCCAGCTCCGACGAGGCGCCGTCAGTGGGTCACTGAAATGTTGCAAGAGGAAAAACACAAATTGTTAGCCTCGTAGCATAATCTATGTTGCTAGCCATAGGCCAACAATGTCAATGAGGCTACCAATGTCGATTACACTATGAGGCTACCCATGTCGATTACGCTATGAGGCTACCATGTTGATTACACTATTGGGCTACCAATGTCAATTATGCTACAATATCAATTATACTATGAGGCTAATGATATAGATAACTCTATGAGGCTAGCGATGTTGATTATGCTATGAGGCTAACAATACCCATTATGCTATGAAGCTAACTATATCCATTATGCTAGGAGGCTAACGATGTCCAGCTAGGCGGCTAACC
Organism: Micromesistius poutassou; assembly: GCF_964030765.1. NCBI lineage: Eukaryota > Metazoa > Chordata > Actinopteri > Gadiformes > Gadidae > Micromesistius > Micromesistius poutassou. Next base: position 12,867,793 of record NC_140283.1, on the reverse strand, counting down.
AGATTCCGGGTCTCCCTCCAGATAGGTGGCTCCTCCTCCATAATTTTGTCCATGATTTTTTTAGTTTATATAATTTGTGTTGAAGAAAATACTTTTGTTTTGAGCATTCTACACTAGAAACACAGTGGTAGTAGTTTATTATTCTTTGGACACCTTGTTTAAATCATTCTGAATCAAATCAAATTTTAAACTTCAACATGAAACATGCACACACTTGGGAATTTGTAATTCAGGAATATAGTAAAACATTCTGTGAATTTAACAGCATAGCTTTGGTGGTGAAACGATGTAAAAAAAAACCTGTTGGTATTAACCTTCCAAAGACTTGAGCAGTCCCATCGTAGTCCTCGTCTCGCTCCTGGTGGGTCGTCAGCTTAATCTGTTCACAATACAAACACACATTAAAAGGGTGATGTTACGTTACCAAGTGTGACCAGCTGTTACGTTTTAGTGTCCACCTTGATGTACGCTGGATAAACTATAGTAGTAGCAGCTGATGTGACCTTAATTACTTCAAATCACAGCTTTGGCTAAAATTCACAGAATGAAAAATCAGAAGGAAAAACGAATGAAGACCCTCTACGATCGTTTGAAATAATTAAAAAGAACCTCCAGGTGTCAAGTGTTTGGTTATGGTTACCCTCCGGTCCACAGCCTCCGGTCCAGCCTGGTGCCCCATTCCTGGTCCAGGGGGATCTGGATACCCTCTGGTCCAGCCTGGTGCCCCATTCCTGGTCCAGGGGGATCTGGATACCCTCTGGTCGAGCCTGGTGCCCCATTCCTTGTCCAAGGGGATCTGGATACCCTCTGGTCCAGCCTGGTGCCCCATTCCTGGATACCCTCTGGTCCAGCCTGGTACGCCATGCCTGGTCTAGGGGGATCTAGTTACCCTACATTATAATTAAGTGCGAGAAAAGCACTAGACACATTCACATAATAATAATAATAATAATAATAATAATAATAATAATAATAATAATAATTATTATTATTATCCACCCTGGTGACCCATACCTGGTCCAGTGGGATCTGGTCACCTGCTGGTCCTCAGCCTCTGGTCCACCCTGGTCCAGGAGATCCTGTGAAGTCAGACAGCATCTTTATAGACCCATGCACATCGCGGTCTCGAATCTAACTACCAACCCCCCCGCAGGAGCCCCTTACCTTGAGCTGGAACGACGATGGAGATCTTGGGGTGCTTTGGTCGTCTTGTTGCAAAATACAGCCAACAGACTTACCTTGAGCAGATCTAGTAGTTTGTTGCTGTTGGTTCATGTACAAATAATTGACTACATTTCATATCCCCCCCATTTAGCAAATAATTCCCACCCATAAACAAGGCTGACAACAGTACAAAATAACAAACTGTTCTCATGCCTTTTGTCTACTTCCTTACTACTCTCTAAAACATCACATGCACATCGCATGAGTGTTGCCTTACTGATCAGGGTGTGATCTGAGTGACCAGAGATGCATGCTGGGATACTGTGCCATCTGACGCCTACAGTTCTGTAGAGGTTCCCCCTCAGGAGAAACCAAGTTTTCAAAAGGCTGTTGTGACATCAGTTACATGACCTGGAACGTCCGTCAAGACCATGACAGGGACTCCCCAAGGAGAAACACTAAAGGGTAGGCTGTGAGGCTCCCCCTCTCGGCGACTAGAATACAACAGCTCTTACAGGAGAGAATCATGGCGCACATTTCAACGTTCCTCTTCATAGACCTTGAAGCCCCAGTGAGGCTTTCTTCACCTCTTCTGAAGAAGCGCACAACTGCAGCTCGACAGGGACGCTAGTTGGGATGTTTCCAAGATGGTTTCCAATTCCGCCCGAGAAATACTTGGATCTCAGGGCAGGAGTACAGGAGATCCAGAGGGCTTGCCAGCAGTCCATGTTGAGGTTAGGTAGGGAAGCCACGTTGCAGAATGTTTCATCTTCCATCTTCAGTTAGTTGGTTGGTTTCTCATCCGATTCTGTCCGTTCGGAATGCCGTTAGTCCATCATCCATTGTACCAAGTAGCCATTGTCGCTTCCCATTGTTTGCATGATTCAGTCACTACAGTCCAAGCTGCATGACACTCAAGTCATCCTGTCCAGTGTGTAAAAGGTCGAATTGAGATCCAGATGCTAGATCGCTCCATGCTCTTGCTGTATTGAACACCCACTTTGTTATCCTCTTTGATTTAGGCCACAGACTTGAGTCATCAGAAACATCCGACCAAATGACACTCAAGGGTGTTTCAGGAAGAGTAGCATCCTCCTATAGCTGAAAATTAAAATGTTCAGGTAATACAAGCCAAGTAGAAGTAGAAAAATTTCCCCTCACACATGTGGTGCCCAGTACCAGGTTAAAGATCACCCCTCTCACACTTAATGCCCCGTGCAAAGTCAACAATTGCCCCGCTCACACTTTGTGCCCCATGCCAGGGCAACGATTGCCCCTCACATGAAGTAGTGCCCAATGACATGCAAAGATTGACCAGTACCAGGTTAAAGATCACACCTCTTTATTTTCAGTTATTAGATTGTGTATTTACACAAACAATGACAATACTCAAAGGAATACAAAGCTAAACGAGAGGAGAGACCAGTGGAGGGTTTGTAGGTCTTTGAGAGAGGAGAGACCAGTGGTGGGTTTGTAGGTCCTTGAGAGAGGAGAGACCAGTGGAGGTTTTGACAGAGACCAGCGGTGGCTTTGTAGGTCTTTGAGAGACGAGATACCAGTGCTGGGTTTGTAGGTCTTTGAGAGACCAGTGGAGGGTTTGACGGAGAGACCAGTGCTGGGTTTGTAGGTCTTTGAGAGACCAGTGGAGGGTTTGACGGAGAGACCAGTGGAGGTTTTGTAGGTCTTTGAGAGACCAGTGGTGGGTTTTTAGGTCCTTGAGAGAGGAGAGACCAGTGGAGGTTTTGACAGAGACCAGCGCTGGGTTTGTAGGTCTTTGAGACGAGACCAGTGGCGGGATTTACGGAGAGACCAGTGCTGGGTTTGTAGGTCTTTGCGCCCTGCCCTTCACAAAGAAAAGAGAACTCTTCCTGGGGCTCCCGCCAGCTTTTCCGGGGTCGTTTGCGTTACCGCACTGGACGCCTCGTGGCGCCTATCTCCGCCTCTCCAGATTTGGGAATCTGAACCCGACTCCCTTTAGATCGACCGGGGGCGACGGAGGCCATCGCCCCGCAGAGATGAGAGACCAGTGGAGGGTTTGTAGGTCTTTGAGAGGAGAAACCAGTGGTGGGTTTGTAGGTCTTTGAGAGGAGAAACCAGTGGTGGGTTTGACGGAGAGACCAGTGGTGGGTTTGTAGGTCTTTGAGAGAAGAGAAACCAGTGGTGGGTTTGTAGGTCTTTAAGAAGAGACCAGTGGTGGGTTTGTAGGTACTTGAGAGCGGAGAGACCAGTGGTGGGTTTGACGGAGAGACCAGCGCTGGGTTTGTAGGTCTTTGAGAGAGGAGAGACCAGTGGAGGGTTTGACAGAGACCAGTGGTGGGGGGGCTAGGGCTTCAAAGCGTAGGGAGGGAAACGTTGGAACGTGCTCCGTGGTTCTCAGGTGCCGGAACCAGGTTGGGTTCTAGTTGCTGAGAGGGACAGCCCTCACATCTCACCCCCTGGTGTGTCTCCTTGAGGAGTCCCTGTCTCCATCCTGAAGGACGTTCCAGTTCATGTAACTGACGTGACGACGGCCTCTTAAACACTAGGTTCCCCTGAGGGGGAACGTCTACACAACTGAAGGCCTCAAACAGCGCAGAACCCTCGCATGCATCTCTGGTCAGTCAGTCACACACCCTTATCAGTAGGACAACACACATGGGATGTGATGCAATGATGAGGAATGTAGTAGGAAAGTGGACGGATAAAGTATCTGCTAGGGACGAATGAGAGGCATGAGAACGGGGGGGGGGGGAAGAGAGAGAGCCAGAGATGGCCAGAGAGGGGGCAGGGCCTACGTGGGGCGGGGCAGGGCCTACGTGGGGCGGGGCAGGGCCTACGTGGGGCGGGGCAGGGCCTACGTGGGGCGGGGCAGGGCCTACGTGGGGCGGGGCAGGGCCTACGTGGGGCGGGGCAGGGCCTACGTGGGGCGGGGCAGGGCCTACGTGGGGCGGGGCCTGAGAACCACTTCAAACTAAACGCTGTCAGCCCACAGCATTAAAAGAAAATGTTGTGACTTACAGTTCAGTTTCTTCTTCTTCGTGGTTCGATCGTGATACTCACAGAATCTGTTTCTTCTTCTTGAGCTGTGAAGGAGAGCAACGAGATTAGTTTTACGGCTTGTGTGTGTGTGTGTGTGTGTGTGTGTGTGTGTGTGTGTGTGTGTGTGTGTGTGTGTGTGTGAATTAGTGATTAATCCAATAAATCCAAATAAGTTATTAAAATAAGTTATTTTTCCTATCTAACTACGACGGTAACCGAGTGCGGAGTCATTGTGTGACGTCATGGCCCCGCCCCCCTACGTCTTCCGCCGCCAACTCCGTCATGGAGTCATTGCTAAATATCTGCAGCCGCGTCACCCGGCGAAAAATATCAATTAACTCAATTAAAAACAGCTTACGACGACATACATCCAGAACTACTATTATTCAACTTATCAAGTAGGCCTAGAGTAAAAAACAATTAAGATAAATTATAAATAAATGTCCTACTCACAGCAGGTCCGGATGTAGCGTGCCGTTTTACTTCAAAAAGTGTTCGTTAATTAACCCGACGGTCAACCTGGAAAACAAAAGGACCAGACGGATCATTAGTTACTTTTATAACTTCAACCGGACGTTTCTAACCATGTTTCGGTTAAACTACTAAAATAACGTCAATATTAACCGTGTAATGGAGACGGCTCAGCGTCTTTTTCAATCTAACCTGTTTGATGTGGTGGAGCCAACAGCTGACGGCGCGCGAGCAGCAGCAGCACAGTGAGGCTCAATGGAGACGCAGCGCGATCCGCACCGAGACCCGCGAAATAATCAGCGAATAATCAGCGGAACTACATGCAGGTGTGCGCCGCCATGTGTGTGTGTGTGTGTGTGTGTGTGTGTGTGTGTGTGTGTGTGTGTGTTGAGCGGGGGTGGGAGTGGGTGGGTGGGTTTGGGTTACAAACTGTGGGTGTGTGTTTGGGTTTGTGTGTTTAAAAGGTGAACGATATGTGGATGAGTGGGAATAAATGGTATATATTATGTGGATGTGTGAGTGTGGTTTAAAACCATATGGAGTAGAGGAATACTGTTACTACCAGGAATTGTATGCTGATTGAAGTATGAAATTACACCGTATGATGGTGTATTTCCTTTTGATGAAAATAATAAAAAAAATAAATGCCTAATGTGTAACATAACTAATTAACTATAACTGTATTGATACAATTACTATTATAGAACATAAAAAAAATAGAACACAACGTACTTAACTTAAATATGCAAATTACAACATTTGGGCAAATTATGCAACTATGAAAGTCTTTATAGTTGCGTTTGTTTATTCACAAAATAGAAATGCTATAACGGCATAAAAAATAATAAAATCAATCAGCTCAGATATTATATATATATATATATTTATTGTCAAAGTGATGAAGTTATCAAAACGTACAGAAATCCAAATGACACTAAATGTTTCAAATGACATTAATAAAATAATACATTATATTGTTACTTTAATATTCTTATATTGTATATTTGAACAGTGTTCCAATATATTAGTCAAACATTTACATGTATTAAATCTATATCTGTACATATTTTATACAAACAAAAACAAGGCGATGACATTATAGTCATACATCAAATATCCGTACAGTCACACCCAATTCATAAAGAAGACATTTATTGCCTGTTACACAATGCATGGACAAACAGATTAAAAAAACGAATTGATTGTATTTATTTAATCAAAGGAATCAGTACATTTCCCCCCCCAAAAAAAAATATATAGATTGCATTTCATATCAAAATACTAATAATAGTAATTATTCAAATAATAATTATAAATTGAGCTCGTTCTCTTTTAAACGGAGCGGTGTGAACTTCTTGGGAGGGCTAGTGAACATGTGTTGATGACCTTGACCTCTGAGCCTAGGGTCAGAGGGAAGGGCTAGTGAACATGTGTTGATGACCTTGACCTATCTGAGCCTAGGGTCAGAGGGGAGGGCTAGTGAACATGTGTTGATGACCTTGACCTTTGACCCTAGGGTCAGAGGGGAGGGCTAGTGAACATGTGTTGATGACCTTGACCTTTGACCCTAGGGTCAGAGGGGAGGGCTAGTGAACATGTGTTGATGACCTTGACCTTTCTGACCCTAGGCTACGGTCACCTGGCTCCTGTCCCCTATCCCTATGGGCTCTCCTCCAGTACCTCCTCGATGACCGCCTGAAACGGACCAGAACCAACCGTCACCGCTTCAAACCGGATCAATCACACAGGGACCAGAGAGAACGATTCTGACCAATAAACAGCAGGTTACTAACCCAAACAAAAACATTGGTGAACTCTGTGTCCGTGTGTGGAGATTCAGAAAAATACATTTAGATTGTATGCGCGTATCTCAGCCCAACTTGAAGGACGCTTTGCATGAACGCTTACATGAAGCTAAATGACCAAATGGAAACGTGAAACTAATTGAGCGAATCCAAGACTGATCCCGCCAGACTTACTGGAAAGTTAAATTTGTCTAGACAAAAGGCCATTTACATGGCCTCCGATATATAACCAAACCTGTTAGGCAAATGTGTAGTAAAATGTGTCAGTCAAATAAGGGTAGGGCAAAATTGGTTTTGTGCACATTTTCATGCAGTACTGAGCCAAATAGTATTTATTTGGTATGGAAACGATAATGACCTTGACCGCATGGCTTCTGGACCCACATTATGCCGATATTATTCCTTCTCTGTATCAGTCTACTTTCCTGTCTGTCTTCACTGTTCGATCCATAAAAAAAAATAATAATAACTCATGAATACAGAAATCTAGAAATCAATAACATGTACGCACTCTCAATGTTGTGGGACACTTTGGAAGGAGTAGAGGAATGGGGAATCCATTTTAAACGGCAACATGTAGAAACAGACCTGCATTTGTTCATAAGACACAGCATCCCTGAGGGACGCTTGGTCCATCGTCTCTGAGAACACCCAGAATGTACACTTTAAACGATGACACATGTTGTGGGCGTGTGCTGTGCTGGTGCTGCATGTCGCCAGGCAGGACATCTCCCGGAGTGTGTGCGGGCTGGGGGCTGGTCTAGCTAATTAACTAATTGATTGCTCAATGTGCAACAGTTGTGCAGCCTCGCCCAGCCCGATCAGACTCAATCAGTGTGGGTCGGGCCAGGTGAGGCTGCCTGAATCAACCCTGGGCCCCGTTTCCCGAAAGCATCGTTAGCCTAAGTGGGTCGTAAAGTTCATCGTACGAGCATCGTAGAGTTTTCAGACCCGTTTCCCGAAAGCATCGTTGCGTAACGAACATCGTTAAAACCCTCGTAGCTAACGAGGGCTCCAGGGGCACTCGTAGAGCGCTAAGAGCATCGTTACTATAGCCTCAGTGGAGTCACCAGCTGGACATTCCGTGTATTGGATGTATTTTATTCAAACACATCCAATACCACAGAATGTCCAGCTGGCGCAATTTCGCAATATACCCCAAAAACAGTGGTTACCACTGATGTATTACTCATAGACTACTGTTAGATTTAAGTTACTGACTGAGCGTGGCATCTTCCTACAGAAGGTTCTCCAGAGGACCAGGGAGAGGGTGGTCTCTGGAGAGGAGAACCCCCTCCTACAGAAGGTACTCCAGAGGACCAGGGACAGGGTGGTACCTGGCTGATGAGGCCCGCTCAGCGGGGCCTTGACAGAGGCTCTGCTGCCACCAGTCGGAGCAGGCCGAGCCCAGCTCCACCGGCTCAGAGCAGCCCTGGAGGACCTGAGGGGTCGCAGCAGAGCCAGGGTCAGAGGTCAGAGGGCAATATGACTGTGGTCATGTTGACATTAACATTCAGGGCGTTTATCAGACGCTTTCATCCAAAGTGACTTGCATTAAGTACATCTGTCAGAGGAAGGAGAAACTTCCTCCCCGACCCCGACCGCAGGGGTTCCCAGAGCTAGGCTCTGAACGAGCCTAGCTCTGGGCACCTGCTCCGACCAGGTTTGATTGAGAGCATATGTTTCTATAGCAACTTACATACCATGTTCATTTTGGAACGGAAAACCTAGGGTTGCCGCTAACCCTGGGTTAACTTAGCTGGGTAAGTGATAAAACCGGCTTTGTGGAACACCCCTCAGGTTAGTTTGGTCGGATAAGTTGCCATGGTTACTTAGCGGAGATTCCCTTAAGTGACGTTCATGGAACGCAACTCCAGCTGAAAGAAGCCCGGCTAAGCGGAATAAGCCCGGCTTTGCGTTCAGCCTGGTTGATGGAACACCACTCGGGTTGCCTCCGCTGTGTTTGTAGCTGATCAGCTGGCAGGCTGAGCACATCACTGGATATTGTCGCTGAATGCAATTATGGCTTTAAAAAGCTCGGAAACAACGTGTGCCGTTTGAAGATTTACTTACAACCGGACAAAACTAAATAATTGGTTGAAATCGTAATGAATGAATGACTGACGGCGATTGTTTACATCGATCTCGTAGTAACCAGTAAAGCCCACAATTCGCGCAAAGCATCACAGGGCGGTGGAAACAACCCACTATGTTGTGCTCCATGTACCCAATGTTGACAACGTGACATGACATGACTAAACTACCAACACAAACAAAGAAAGGAAATTAACTACGTGTTGACAGCTGAACGCTGTATCACATCATGAGCTGGCTGTTCTCAATTCACAACATGCATCCATCCAATCTAAATCAGGCATTCTGACCAAAACTCATGCACTCCCCACCACAGTTATTCCACTGATTACTCCACTATCGTTATCTCCACTATACCCAATACTGTACGAACGCAAACCGTGGATAAGTCAGGCTACTTGGTGGCTATGGCTAACATCAATTGCAAGAGTTAAGACAGCCGACCACTTGAGTGCAAAAAAACACAAAAGACCTCCCCACTGCACCAGCAAACCTTAAAGACCGGGTAAACCAAGAATAATTATGGGTTTTGAGTTTATAATACCACAGGAAATATATATTATTAACCACCCTGCCAAATTTGAAGGACTAAAAAAATCGCGAAGTATATAAAATTATGCTTCAAAGTTGATGAAAAATGAGCAGTAATCCCTGGCTCAGGACGGTGGGGGCGTGTGCGCTGCAGGCCAGGAAACCACGCCCATCACCGGAGAGAGACCGTCTTCGGTCGGAAACTTAAATAAAGTAAACGAACCGTTAACGTTACGTTTCCCACTGTGGCATCCAGGGAAGATGCACCAACGAGGTTGAAGAGGCATAACGGGCAAGCTAGCTGCAAACTGACAATTCAAACCAGACTCGTGAGCGGTAAAACCATAGACGGGTGAAACCACAGAATGCTAGTGCGCGGTTAATGTATTTATACCTAGAGGGCAGCAGGGGGCGGGTCTACATCGAAGACCGCTTTACGTAAAGCGGTCTTCGATGTAGACCCGCCCATTTTAAACCTGCACACAGAACATTCTCTGAGGCCTAGCTCCTCAAGGAAATGATGAATGGGAAAAATATTTTTTACATGTTTTGAGGGACACATTTAAGGCCTAATTAATATGATAAGAAGAAAAATACTGAATTTGGTTTACCCGGTCTTTAAGCAATAAATATCGCGTCTTACCTTTATTTATGTGGCAGTGGTCTGCAGATGCATCCCGTGGTGTCGCCTGCCACATCCATTTAGTTCAACAGGTGATCGCTCTGTGTGTCCATGGTACTACCATGCGAAGCGGAAGTGGCTTGCTTCGCTTGCTTTCCCTGACAGCGGTCATTAGGTGCTTAGCAACGGTCAATTATCAAAAAACAATTCACCGCCGGAAGTCGGAAAGGCCCATGCAAGTGAACGGAGTGTTCAGCACTGAGAAGAGCCGTGTAATAATACATAATATTTAAACTCAAGGTTTTTTGTCTTTTTAAGTGGTGGGTACAAAGTGAATCTTGACGAAAACTGGTGGGTAGGCCTACTCGGCGTAACCCCAGCGTAAGACGCCTATGGTTACGACGTCTTAAGCATGCAGTGAAAGTATCAGAGGCTCATCGATTTCTATTGGAAAAATAATACATACATTAGATATCTATATATCTTAGGGACTTATAGACTGTATCTCTGTTGCTGCAGCAGCAGAGTTTATTCTGTCTTGACACTTTGTATTGATATTTTGTATTACATTCTTCCCTTAAATTATGTTTAGAGTGATTGTTTTATATGTATTTTTTATGTATGTCGCTTTGGATAAAAGCGTCTGCCAAATACTTAAACATAAATAAACACCTGAAAGTTTTTATATCAGCTAAAACCACCAATCTGTTTCACTGGATTCAGAATAAAACCAAATTCTGTCTTACCCAACAATGTTAGTATTTGAATATTGTTACTTGAACAACTTATTCATGGTTCCAATTATACTGTTAAGAAAGTATTGTCTTATACTTTGCCTAAAATTAGACAAAATAGAACATTTCCTTACAAAGACGAATGGGGCCGGGGAACTAAATTTTAACTTAATATAAATAAAATGCAAATATATCAATAAAAATTGGGAATTATACACAAGTTAACATTCAATTCAATTTTATTTATAGAGCGCCAAAACATTACACGTCTCACGGCGCTTTACAGAGTATTGAACATTCAGAGAGAGCCCATGAGTAACAGGGGCGAGGAAAAACTCCCTAGAATTGGAGATACATATAGGAAGAAACCTTGAGCAGATTCACGACTCGAGGGCCTGACCCATCTGCCTAGGGTCAGTTACAGGGCAGTGAGGTTTGTATAC
>NC_140283.1:12794411-12851911 GCF_964030765.1 Micromesistius poutassou | reverse complement strand
CAACGTCCTCTTCTCAGGCAGAGGCACCCCTCCCATACAGAGCTTTGGTTCAGTCCACACGTACAGCATGTCCTGCAGAGACACATCAAATGTATACCAAATGCCTATACATACATTGTAGTAGTTCTAGGTGGGTGCAAGAAAACCCATGCACCCCAATGTTCATAAGACTCAAGTCAGTCAGTCAGTCAGTCAGTCAGTGTGTGTGTGTGTGTATCCTTGTGCGCACCTGTTGTCCCCCCCTGCAGGCCCCTTCTATTTGATGGTAGTCCATTTCCGTGCACGTGGGACACGCCCCGGAACTTTCCCACAGGAAGTGGAAGGTGCAGCCGTCACACGTCCCAGCAGGGCACTCACTACAACAGGAGGATGCACACTCAATGGTTTCCGTTGTGCCATCAGGGATTTGACTAATGACAAGTCTGATTTGTATGCAAAATATTGATTCATGACATTGATAGTCGATGAAGCCTGCGATGAATAATTCAAGATGGAATGACTTTAGTGCTGCAAATAATGACTATTGATGATAGTTGATTAATCGAATGAGTGATGATTCATGATGAATGATTCATAATAATATTAAAACATGAATACATTTAGTACTTTTATGCATTAAACACTATTAGCCCGCATAATAATCGAGACACGAATGCAGTGTAAGCCAGCACATGATGCGACATCGGTAGACTAAAACCCTGTCTTAGATCTGCTACCTGGGCACCGTGAGTTGCCCTTGGGCGCTCATCTCCGGCCGACAGCGGAGCGTGACCACTGCGCTACGACCCGACTCGCACGATGACGTCGGCTCCAAGGACCTTTAAACCACAAAAAAAACAGAACCAATGTGAGAAAGTAAAATGATTTCAGAAAAAAAAAACACTGTTGAAACTTTTAACGTTTTTTTGTTAAAGGCATCACACGGCCATACCGGTAGAAGAAGTTCACATCTGGAACCTTCCTGGCGGACTGGGAGAACAACTCGGGCCTGGCTCGGATACCATCCAGCGTACTGTCAACCGTCACACCTGTCCACCAGACAAACACTCGTCACCTGGGTTGTCCTTTTAGTAGTCAGTCTGTGACTCATTTTTCATTGACATCTGTTAACAATCACACTCACGCAACCATGCATTTTTATGCTTTTTATTCATGAAGACACACGAGTTAGACAGCTTTAAACCTGCAGCAGATTTAACTCTATCCTTTGTCACAAAACAAAAAAGATACTGAGACAAGATTCTAGTGGGGAAAAGGAACGTGTAGTGTGCACCTACCCAGGAAGGTGTTGGCCAGGTTGATGGACTGCGAGGACAGGGCCGTGTGGAGGCCTCTCCCAGTGGCCGGGATGATGGTCGACTGGCAGATGAAGGTCTTCACCGCGTTGGTCACCTCCGCCTTCTCTCCCTGGCCGTCGCTGGTGGGGAGGTCCGTCACGTTGTCCGAGCACAGCGCCATACGCTCCTGAGAGGGAGCAAGGAGAATCATCCTCAATTGCCGTTTCGTTTCACTTCATAATTCACTGCTCCGTCCATTTTCAGACACTGAGCGTGGTTGCTGATCTCAACCAATCATAAAGAGGATACCACTTCTGTTTTTGATGTACCAGTAAGAGCCAATACTTCTAGAATATATATATTTTTATTTTTATATATTTTTTTCCTGTTTGTTTTCTTTTCCAAATACAACCAGCAATACTTAAATGAACATCACATCTTTCATAATTTATTTTACTGTGTTTTGTTTCATGCTTTACTTATTTGATTCACATAAACCTTATTTATCTCTCTTTCAATCATTTTCTTCACTTTTTGAACTTGTGCCAATGTGAGGAATACATGCACCGTGCCAATTCCACTGCACTATGTTGCATTTGGAAAATCAAATCTGGAACCATGGTTCTCACATACCTCTCCCCCACAGAGGCTGATGTTGAACTGATGGAAGTACTTGGTGCCCTTGGAGGTGAAGCTGGGGCCGTTCATCAGGGTCCCCACAGACCCCATGGGGCCGAAGTCGAAGCTCAGGGTCACGTTGCCGTCCGTGTGGCTGAACTGACAGTCGCTGAAACATAAGCTGTGCTCCTGGTGATGAAGAGAACCACACACACACACACAGCCAATGAAATATATTTGTGAAATACTCATGAGTCATATAAGTGTAAGTGAGTCATATAAGTGCTAATAAAATAGGGATAAATCAGGAATAAAAATGCAAGATTTGCGTTTTCAGGGTAGCTCCACTCAAAACTTTGAAAGAAGCTCCTCCCCCCTTGCTCTCACTACCCTCTCCAAGCTCCACCCACCCTCAACAAGTGAGGCTGACAAACCAAAATGAGACATGAGATTATTCTACACAGCTGCAAAGTCAGAGAGGTTAACCTAGATCACTGTAGTCACAAGTTAGCTTCTACTTCACTGTAAAAAATAAAAATAAACTGCATATTCTACCTTTAAGAGATGGTAAATGCATTTTGTTTTGTAACAATTTAGTCTTTTGTCACAATTTACTGCTAAAAGGACCCGAGTCTTGAAGTAAAGAAAGACTTACTGGCTCTGAGAGAGATAAAAGAAGACCCTGAATTCATGCCTAACAAAACGGATGATGCCTTCGACATCTGGGCACAAAAGGGACTGACCATTTTTGGGCAGTGTTTAAATGAGAAGGGAATAATACAATTTGAATCTTTAAGTAAAGCGTATCGTTTGCCGCATTCCCACTTCTTCCGATATTTACAAATAAGAAGTTATATCCAAAATAGTGAAATAAAAAATAAGACCAGTAGAGACTTACATCCACTGGTACAATTTTTGATAAAGAATTATGATAAAATTAAAGTCCCACATCAAATCTCGGCTGTATATACTATTTTGGAAAATAACTGTAAATATCAAGATACAAAGGCAAAACTGAAATGGGAAGAAGAATTGAATATAGACCTATCAGAGGAGAGTTGGAAGGAAATGAATCAGAATGTTCACACAACAACTGTATCGCCGTATTGGAGGGAATATGCATGGAAAATACAATCACGATATTTCATAACACCAGTGCAGCAAGCTAAATATAATAATAAAATATCAGCAAGCTGCTGGAGGGAATGTGGCGAACCATACGCTAATGTTCAACATATATTCTGGTCATGTCCCATTTTGCAAATATTCTGGGAAAAGGTACAGAAAGAAATCAGTCATATTTTAAGATGTGCGGTACAATTAAATATGGAGTATATGCTATTGGGAAGGACCATAGACACACCCCATGAGGAAAATGACGACTATTTGCTCAGGGTGCTGCGTATAACTGCTCTAAAACAAATCACCAGAAACTGGCTTCAGAAAACCCAGCCAACAATAGAAAAATGGAGGGACACCATTCAACAGGTACATCAAATGGAGTATGTAACATTTAGAATGAGGGGTAACCTCAGACTATATGAGACAAGATGGGCCAAGTGGTCAACCTACTACAATTTATTTAATCATCATAATTTTGTTGTTGTAACTGTGATTATCCTGCTCGTTGTTTTTTTTTTTTTTTTTTTTTTTTCTTTTAATGTTTATTTATTATTTATTTTCTGAGTGCCTGTCTATGTGATTGTTGATGTTATATGTTGTTTTTTTTTGTTTGTTTTCTTTTCTTTTTTTTTTTCTCTTTCTTCTTCCTTTTCCATGTGTATGACGTTGTGACTGTTATGTTGTCTATGTCTCGTGACCTTCTTTCATGTGTACATGTAAATGTACAGACACGTGGTGACTTTAAAAATAAAGTACAAAAAAAAAAAAAGGACCCGAGTCTGACGCCGGGACTCACTTTGCTGCTCCGGCTGCCGGGGCCACAGGGCCGGCAGGTGTCGGGCCCCATGGTGGTGCGGGGCACCAGGTGCGTGTTGGGGGGGCACTCTGTGCACTTGCTGCTGCGCGGGTCTATGTAGTGTCCGGGGGGGCAGGGCACGCACAGCGAGCCGGAAGGCAGCGAGCTGAGAGCACACGCTCGGCACTCGGAAGACTGGCCGTCCAGCGCGTTGCTGACGGTGATGGAGTAGATCCGCGCCACGTCGTGCACCTGGTGCCGCACCTGCAGGGGAGGGGAGAGTGAGAGTGAGAGTGAGAGAGAGAGAGAGAGAGAGAGAGAGTCGATCAGTAAACAAACTAGCTCTTCTTAACTTAGCCCCCCAGGCCCGACTAATGCTATTAGGAGTGGCCGCATTGATTTGGTTCTGTGAGAACCAGAACCAGAAGCAGAAACGCCAAGTAAGCTTTTGCATACAAAAGGGTTGTCTGTGTTGCATTGGTGCGCATATATAAATAAAGATGTAACAAAATCACAAATTGTATACAACATATCATGTATAAAATCTAAAACCAGCGTCACAGCATTGAACGAGGCTGAGGGAGGAGAGAGTGCAGTGTGCGTGACTCGTTCTCCCTCGCTAGTCAACCTCCCTCGGGAGAAGTGGTGTTGTTCAGGTAGGATGTTTGCGTTTCCAACTCACATCCCAGGCCTGGTTGGTCCTTTGGAAGGCCCATGTGTACGAAACAGAGGCGTTCTTGGTCATGATGTGGGTGTAGGTCTGTCTGGTCTTGTTGCCAGCCCATGACTCTACCACTGTGGTGCTCTTCCTGTTTACATCCTAACAACAACAACAAAAATAACAACATCACGCTCATATATTCTGAAGGACCCGCTGTCTATATGTGTTATGACATTTTTTAATATTTTACTACAAGCTGCAATTATACTACAGAACTATATTCACTACTGCACTATATTCAAACTGCTGAACTACACTTAAGTGTATATTTTGTTTTGCATACATTTGTATTGTACATTTAATATTCTACATCCTTTGTATTTAATTTGTTTTTTGTGTGCCTTGTTATATCTTACTTTAAGCCAATTATCTCATTATTTCTTTGTATGTACTTTTACATTTAGATTTACGCAGTATACATTTTTACATTTTCTTTCATTTAGTTTTACTCCTTGGGCAATGTCAATGTTTATTTCCCACCAAAGCACTGAACGAGAAAGAGAGACAGAGACAGAGACAGAGAGAGAGAGAGAGAGAGAGATCAATGGATGCAGGCAGGGAAGTGTACTGCTGGTTCATGTTGTTGAGCCGTGCAGACGTCTCACCGTCATGAAGTAGAGCTCACAGTCGCTGCTGCACACCGTCTCAAACTCAAAGACGATGCGCCCAAACTCCGTCCCAGATCTGCTGCTGGGGAGCGATGTAGGAAGTCTGGGGGCGGATCACAGGGGAAATATTCTCTTTAAAGGAGTAGACTTCATTAACTACGGTACAATGCATCTCTTCGCATTGAAACTAATGCCTTGTTGTACATTGCCCCTGAAAAAAAAAAAAAATCAACAGAACACATGGAAAAAACAGCAGTCTGCTTCACAAAGACCAGACAGAAAGACTCACTTGAAACCAGGGATGTGGATGTTGAGGATGAGGTAATCGTTGTCTGATCCTCCTGCTCCGGACTGGACGTGATCTCCAGCAACCTCCCAACCTCAAGAGAGAGAGTCATGACCCATGCATCACTAGTATTAGTATGAGGAGTGGTAGTATTATACCTCCTATGTAAATACGTTCTATCTTCATTTTATTCCATCAGCGCTACCTTGCAACAGGAGATATATTCATGCATATTTTTTATTTGACATCATTCTATTCTTTACTCTATTATCCACCCAACCACAAAAGCCAGCCGTATATATGTATACATCTCGACACAGGTGTAGGGGTTCAGCTTTGCTCACTACATTACTCTTGATATCCATATAAACACTCTCCAATTAAGCTAATGCAAGAAGCAGCAACAACATGTGTTGTTCTGAAAATGGTGGTGCCATTATCAGTGTTTTTGTTCAAACAGAACCGCACCTACCATTCATGCTGTCACACTTGGAGTTGCCCACATTGAAACAGGAAGTCTTGATGTTGGCAGGAAGCACATTCCACCACTTGTACTCATAACCAAGGATGGGCTCCGTTCCGGCTGGACACCGCTTACACACTTTATGTACACAAAGGAAATTCAATAATTAGCAGACAACCAAACGAGACAAGACAAGATATAATAAGCATGGGATAAGCCTCAGTCATCGGAAACGTAAAGGAAGACGTGACTAGGTGTACATACCCTTGGTGCCATCTGAGTAGGTGCCGGGCGGGCAGGGGGAGCACACCGCCGTGTCATTGTTATAGAAGCCAGGGTTACAGGGCGGGCACGGCTTGTGCTCGCCACTAGGGGGCAGTGGAACCGCACTGCTCACTCCCTCCAGGCAGATCTTGGGCTCGATCCATTTATAAATGATCTGCGTCTGTGGACGAGCAACGGAAATCGATGGATGAAGTCAGCAGACAACTTAGGATACAGCCGTTCCCCGATAACAAACCAAATAGTGTGGCCTTGGCCGTCCTGAGCACATTCATATTAACAAAAGCCCTAAATGTAACAGTAACGTGTTCTCTTACCTTTCCTTCACTGTCACAAGCCGTGTGGATCTGGAAATGGTCCTTCTTGGAGCACGGAGGTCTCGCCTTACACTCTCCTGATCCCTCCGCTGCGGGGACGGAAGGGGTGAGGGTGGTGTCAAGAGGGGAGACAGAGGGGTGAGGGTGGAGAGAGAGAAGGGGTATACTAATTAATACACTAGCAACAATTTGGCAGGAAACATTGATGAATATAACCTTTTACCCAAATTTAGACGAGGAAAAAAATGTACGTGCAAGTTATTAGGTCTAAAATTGTCTGTCAAATATGAACCATCATGTGAGCTGTACACCAAAAAAGCTCACACATCCACAAAGGGCATCAAACATGCATGGATAAGCAATAATGCATAATGCACGACATATGTTATTTCATATTCAGACCCGTGTGAGAGATAACTACCGTGCAGAGAGTACAGATTAGTACTGACGATTGTAAAAAGCTAAGAGAGACGATTGTACAGTTGTTCCATCAACGCTGGCTCAGGGGTTTGACTTCTTACAAGAATATAAATTTTTCTTGGTTTTTAGCCTATTCCCATGACGCTATGTGCGTGCGTGCGTGCGTGTGTGTGTGTGTGCGTACTCACACGCGTAGTGAGTGGTGGTGTTGCAGAGGGTGCAGGAGCTGGCGCCGTGCCCAGAGTAAGTGTCCCGCAGGCAGGGCGTGCAGGCGTCGGAGCCGGGCTCTGTGCTGTAGGTCCCTGGTTTGCAGGGGAAGCACTCAGAGGTGTAGGCCACTCCTGGGAGAGCAAGGAGTAACATCATCACAGGTGAATGCCGAGTAAGGACCACGCCGTGCACCTAGAAGAGCAGGGTTTGCCCAACCTTTTGTGTCTCATGAAACCCCCACAGCCCCATCAGTTCACCTCAAGTACCCCCTCATCCACAGCCAACCACAACTGCTTTCCCCTTTAACTACTTATTATAGTGTGCTAGGCATTTCAAAATATGTGTGTGTGTGTGTCTGTGTCTGTGTGTGTGTGTGTGTGTGTGTCTTCCCGACCTTCGATCTGGACATTCTTCAGTAGAACAGGCTTCACCACTTTGCTGCCCATGAGAACCGCTCCGGTTCTCCAGTACAGGACGTTGCTGCCGGATTTGAGGCCCACCTGGATGATCACAAGGTTTCACTTCTTATTCATGGTTAGGGGTGCAAAAGTGTACTCGAGTGAACCAGTTCTTGTGAAGTATATTAAAAATGATTACAAAAATATTCGAAACCGCAAAAAACTTTTTGTAGTAATTTTTCTGACATCTCACAAAATGCATTTATACAAATTATGTCAATATGAATTATGGCAAAGTTATGAAGCAGGATATATCACTTAATAGTAGCCTTTGCCGTTGTTCAATCATGTATTGTTGTTTAGAGGCTGTATAAAACAGGTTTGTAAGTCAACTAGTAGTAGATGGCCTGGATAGGGGAAGTTCCTTGCGTGTTCATTTCACAATCAAAACTGCGTGAAACAGCGTGGCAGCGGCTTGGGTGCCATACACGTGGATAAAGATTATAATTATATCATGTCATCACTGTGAGAAAAAAAGTTATTGTTTGAAACTGGACTTGAAGATCCAGTTTTTAACCAGCCATTCCAGTTTAAAATATTTTCATGTCAGATGAGTAGTGACATCTTCTTTATCTGGTGATCTTTTCATCTGCCCATAGGAAAGCGGCTTAGGCTTCCAACACTAGCATGTTTACAATACACAGAAGATGATGTCTACAGAAATATAGAGAGAGACTGCTATCCTCAACATTGTGTGGCAGTGTCTATTTGTGGACCAGCAGCACCTGAAGTTGCCATTATAGAGTCCGTTAAACAAATTCAGTCTAAATATACCAAATGTCGCAAGGCACCAAGTGATTTACTGTGAATGCCTACTGAAGCTGTGCTGAAGTCATCTTTCCCCTAACGCCGGATTTCTCAACAAGCGGACAATAACAACGCAATTGCTTTGAAAACACTTGCAAAGCCAGCCTAAATCTCGCCAACTAATCTCCGGTTTTACCTCACGATATTAGTCTGGACGACATGACTGAAGTCTGGAACGACATGAATTGGCTCTGAACCACAATCAAATCGGCCAATCAGCAAACCCTGGCGAGAGATGACGATGGCGAGGACACCCAATATCTAAATGAATATCATATGAACTCTGCTTTCGAGTATCAGTTTTAATAGAATCCAATGTTACTTCGATTGCAATGGTTGCTGTACATTGCTAAAAAGGTGTTGGCTTTGCAAATACAGCACCAATATACGTCCTCTGGATCGCACGATCTGAGCAGAAGCTAATCCAATATAGCTGTTTTCACAGAGGTGTCATTGTGGGACATTGGTTGTTTGTTCTAAGATGACACTCCTGTGCCAATTCTCTTTAGGCTGCCAAAATGAGGATGACAAAAAACGGCCAGCGTCAGGCTGCCCAGACAGGTGTGGCTGAGGGAGGTTGGCTTAGAAATGAATAATACAAGCTAAACACACAGCTTCATGCTAGTTACAGGAAGGCAAGGAGGGACCCTCCTGCTTGTCCCCGCTCATCATCTGTGATTCAGGCTTAACGCTTGACCAACCACAAGGTTAGAAGTACAATACATTCAAAAGGAACCAGACTGGAGTGGTTTGACTTCAGGTTGGCTCTTACTTTTCCTTGCCAATGTCATTTTTGAAGTATTGTAAAAAAAAAAAAAAAAGAAAAAAAAAGGGACAAATGGAAAAATGATACAGCAGGAACACGACCTCTGTGTCCTCGCTTCTCAACGGCCTCGACTCAAGCCACTTTCATTTGGCAACACGCCAAAGACCTCCGTGAACAGAGTCCATTAGACCTCTATCCTCAGCAAGCGAGGGGAGTGCTGTGTCACACACACACACACACACACACACACACACACACACACACACACACACACACACACACACACACACACACACACACACACACACACACACACACACACACACACACACACACACACACACACACACACATATACACACCGAATGCGTAGCCCACTCCCCGTGGTTGGTTAGCTTCAGCCACTTCTTAACGCCGGTCTGATCCGTCTCCTGGCACTGGTCGTTCTGGATCTGTGCAAAAAAATACCGTGCGGGGGGGGGGGGGCCGTTAGTGTCGTGCTAGCATCACACTAGCGGCTAGAGGCGAGTGAATAGGTCACATGAAAAAAAACACTCACAAAGAACTCAAAGAGCAGGTTGTTGTCGGGGTACTGGTAGTCGAAGGTGACGGAGCCCTGCTTCTTGAGGTGCACGGCGTAGATGAGCGACACGGTGCACTCGTCCCGGTTGGACTCCATGTAGCTGCCCTGAGGGACCCAGGCCGAACTGTGGGGACACACACACACACACACACACACACACACACACACACACACACACACACACACACACACACACACACACACACACACACACACACACACACACACACACACACACACACACACAGTTCAGCAAGGCAGTGCATCTAGTTTTCATCGTGGAATGAGCTTCAAAACAGGACAGAGGGAGATTGATCACCCTGACAGAACATGAATCAACAGTGAAGATTGTGATGGAAGCTGATGCGGGAAATGCTCCATTGCTATGTGAACTATTTCAATTGTGCTTCCTTCTGTGGTGTCTTTTACTGATTGTTTAATCGGGTCCTATTGAGTTCTGCTGCTGTCTTCACCAGGTCTCTGGTTTAAAGGTGACATATTATACCACCAGGTGTGAGTGTTTTGAAAATCTGACTCTTCTGATATCACAAGAGGACGTGTCCCCCTAGATGTATGACGGATAGATAAGCAACGTTTGCTACGGTCCACTGGGTAGGCTGGTAGACTGATCTATCCAGCACGCAGCTATGTGGACATGCCCACTTGTGATGTCAGAAGAGGCAGATTTTTTTTTTAAAATGGCTTGTAACGGCTAATCACACTCACACCTGGTGGCGTGATATGTCACCTTTAATCTCGACGCGACCGACCCGGTTCAACTCAAAACGGGTGGCCTCCTTCCCCCGCCACACTCACCTGTTGCAGAGCAGCCCGTCGTCTCCGCCCGCGCCACTGCTGTCGGGGGACGTGGCCGCCAGGCTGCTGAACCCCGCGGGCATGGTGTCCCATTGGTCGAAGCGGATGCCGCTGCCCAGGGAGTAGCTCCCCGCGGCGCACTGGGTGCACTCCTGGGCAGACATCTCCAGGAACTCCCCCGCCTTGCAGGAGAACGCTGGGGGCAGGACAAAGCATCAGTAGGAGTTAAGTCGTGAGACTAGAGAAGAGTGGAAAGAGGAGAGTGGTGAAAATACATGATGGATATCATATATTCTGGGTTTGCAATAAGGAAACGTAATATGATCTGTTGGCAGTAAAAATAAAAAAGATCTGAATGTCTTGTACTCAGTCAGTTCCGACAGGATTGGGTGTCTCTGTGGGTTTGTGTGCGTATGTGTGTCTCCCCGCATAGTGAACACAAGCACATAATCAGGAGGACATATTTCATGATTTCATCATTTTCGATTGAGGTAGTGAACCGTGAAATGAAAATGGGAAAACTTTTTCCACCTCATTAGCTCATTTTAAGAGTTTGACATGAGATGCAATCTCAAAGCACACCGCATCCGTTGTCGGGCTCCCATTGACTTTACTTGAATGTGCTGTGTAGGTAGGACAACATACAGGTACTCTGTGAGGAAAAGTACCCGGGCATGGTCTGTAGGACGAATCAGGGAAAGTGCATCAAACGTAAGCCTCCAGTCGGTTGGGTTTAGTGTCTTTAACTAGTGGTGAGGAAACAGGTTCCAGTAGAATGCTCTGGTATAAAGGAGTGACAGATTGAGGCTCCCTCTGACACAAACAGGAAGGAAATTAAAATGAATTCCTCAAAGGTGAGACAAAAGCTTCACATGACACCAGTCATTTTATTTAGGTGCACAAAAGGTGCTCTCAGATAAGGCAAGACTATCTGTTACCAAGGTATGTTTTGGGGTGGGAATAGTAAGAGGCTTATGACTGTACCGACATACAGTGAATATCTTTGTTGCTCCAAAATGACGTAACTCCTTTCAATATTTTTTCATTTTGCAATGGTTAGTAAACATTGCCTTACACAAGTAATGAAAAACCAAGCCACCATAGTGTATCATCACTGATATAGAGTGTTTGGTCAGTAAAATGCATCTCCCAGTTCCTTCACTCTGCAATAAACCGAAAAAACATTTCTGGTTTATCATTCCCTCTAATTCAATCAGGAGTGTGAACTCAACACAAAGAGATGGTCGCTCATACATTTAATACATTGTACACTTAAAAACAAAGAAAAAAAAATTAATCAAAAAATCTAAAATTAAAAACAAAAATTGTGTGAATAGGTTCCTAATCCACTTGGCCATGGCTCCTGCCTCCTCCATAGTATTACTGCATGTGTCGGGGAAGGAGATCCGTTGATCTCCATGCAGCCGGTAGGAGAATACAAAGCATGACACTTGATTAGACTTGAGAAAAGCCAGAAGGCCGTGTTCCAGTGGCAGTGTTTTGCTGTCAGGTCATTGGCCAATGGGGCTTTGCTGGAGGAGATCCAAACCCGGACAAATCAGGTTGTGGCAGTCGGACATTCCATTGATAGGAAGGTGTGAGGCAACATGCACGTGTACGCACACATACACTAACACACTTACTGCATTCTGTGCCCTTTACTGGCTCTGGCAGTCCATCGCAGGCTCCAGGACTGTGAGGGATGGCCACCCTCCATCGTGACCCTGTGCTGTCGCACTCTGTGTACTCGTAGTAGTAGTCCACCTGCAACACACACACACACACACACACACACACACACACACACACACACACACACACACACACACACACACACACACACACACACACACACACACACACACACACACACACACACACACGTATTCCAGTCGGTTAGTTTCTGACAATCATAAAGAGCCGACGTAGGCGAGAGGTGGTGACAGGACACCACCCACTTGCTCGAGTCATCGTTCTCTGGGAGCCAGAGGATCACACGTTAGTCACCCAGTTACGGACTCACTGTTAGGGACCTTTGATGCAACTAACAAGTTTTGGAATTATACAATTGATCTCATGAACACTTTTGCACTTAATGAATCATTTAGTCTATAAAATGTAATAAAAAAAACAGCGAGTGCCCATCACAAGTAAAAAAAAAAGTGAAAAGTGAGGTCTTCAATTTGCTTTCTTTATCCAACAAGAAAAGCTTGATTTATTATTTCCATGAAGTTCCATTAACCCTCTAGTTCAATTTCTGAAGCATTATGCAGCAAATTGGTATTTGTACTTTAATAAATTACTTAAATTATTAAATCAATAATCCAAATTAGACTTGATCAATTTTAGTGTGTATGTTACCACACACACACACACACTAAACAAAAGCCTTATCTATGCAACTACAGACCCCCTTTAGCACTGGGTGGGTACACAACATTCCATCTCCATGGCGATAGTGAAAGTGGCTGGCCTCAGTGGGTTAATCAGGTGCGAGTGGAGTGTTTTCATGGGATTCGTCTGCCAAACAGCATTCACTATGACGTGTGTTTGGACTGTTGAGAATAAAACAGGATACCCACAAAATCTTACACAAACATCACCTAGAGACTTGTCAACCGTTTCACAGGGTATACAAAAGAACGCCACTGGCTGGCCCATCGGGACTCCGATGCTCTGAGATATCAATGCAAGCACATACTTCTAGATGCAGCCGATCATAGAGATTTGTCTTCCACATAGAGAGTACCATTAGCAGGCCCCATTAGGTAACCATGGTACATTTACAGGGGCGAGGTTAGTGCAGAAGTGTACTGTGCAATCTTTGGTCCAGCCCTCTTTGTCCACAGTCATGGGTTGCACCTCAGCAGCACAACATGAGGCTGATCTTAACAACATGAATCCCTTGTCTGCACACACACTCTCTGGGATTTCATTTTCTTTTAAAGATTCATAAAGGCTGGGCCTCATTCTTGTATTTTAGATAATCTTATTGTTGTTATTATCAGTAGTTTTAACAAAGCCACTTCATAAGCACTGCATAGATTGTGATGGTACAACCACTGTATTATATGATACACTTTATACATTCAAATTAACCCCCAGCTGTGTTATGCTGGAAACTACTAGGCTTATTCGACATAACAAACCGGTGGTGAGTAAGGTTGAGGTTGGGAGGAATCACATTTATCCCGTGTGTGTGTGTGTGTGTGTGTGTGTGTGTGTGTGTGTGTGTGTGTGTGTGTGTGTGTGTGTGTGTGTGTGTGTGTGTGTGTGTGTGTGTGTGTGTGTGTGTGTGTGTGTGTTAGGGCCAAGACGGGCACGGGGAAGGAAAAGGCGAGATCATGCAGGAAACTGATAACACAGACCCGCTTTCTCAACAGTAACAGTAAACCAGTGCAATACTGGGAGGTTAAAACTTTGTCTGTTAAGATGCTCCCAACATGTTGCGGTACGCTCTATAGGCTATTTATGTTGGGTAGAAAACCGTAGCTCGTTTGAATTGGTCCGAAAAACAGCAATGTTTTCATATTGAGTACAGTTCATTTAATTGGACGCTATTTTACATTTTAATAACAAGGGGTCTCCATCCCGGAAGCGTGTCATCTTAATCGCATTTGATATGGTCACTAGATTACCAACTCATCGGCTGCCTATGGCTTTCCATGCAGTTTGTAGTAGCCCGTTTCTCAACGATCATTCAACAAACGTACATCTGTTTTAAGACAAAAAAAATACCAATGTGCATCTCTCACCTCACTGCACGGACGCGGTCCTTCATTCCCCTTGGTGTGTCGGAGCTGGCAGAAGATGAGAGCGCAATGAGCGACAAACCAAACCGAGGACTGCATTGTAGATCATCGGCGGAGAAAACCCGATTGTAGCCTATGCGCACACAGTTGTGATAGCCATTTAACTATATTAGCCTATTTTGCTATTGTAGACATGAACGAGCATCCGTCGTGGTCGTGTTTATACGGCACGATACGGACGGTAAAGCAGCTCTTCACCTGAGATTACACTGGCTGTCTGCTCGAGCACTTGTCCACCGGCTCTGACGCGCTGATGACGTTGGCCTGGAGCCAAAGATGTTTGTCTGACTACCCTTTAGAAATAAATTAAAATAGGCCTAATATAATGTAATGCAAAGCGGTACTGCGTCATAGTCTGTTGTGTTGTAGTCATTATTTGTTTTATTGTGTTGTAGCCTACGGCGCACCGCAAAAATAGCATTCCGTTTTAAAACGATGAATGGTTCGGCTCTCATAGTTGCAAGGACATTTCAACGGGTTATTTCTGACAGATTCTCCGTGACCTGCGTTTTGTAGAATATAAATGTAGTTATATTCTAGCTGCTAGGTAGGCCTATTATTAGCCTTAAATCTCCTCAGTTGTAAGAATTATCATTGGCCACAAGATGGCAGTCACGTTCCACTTCAAATATGTATTTTCATCCCATAGAAATGTATCTATGGTTCAACCCAATGACCGTGTGGTTCAGCCCAGCGTTTTGTACGGTCAATTAATATACTTTATATATGTTAAGGTAATAATTATGTAAAATGACTGCAGATATGTAGTCTCTTATCAAATATATCATTAAAACAATCCTCATATATTCATCCTATGATGACCTGGGCGGCTATTTTGTATGATACACGTTTTGATCCTGTGAACATTACATCAATTAACAAAAAGTAACGATAACAGTGTGTATTTTATCATTAGAAATATATATATATATATTGTAGTGCTATCATGCTGGCAGTGTTTCCAATTCCAAACAAAAGAAGACATACAAGTTTAATGAGTAGCTTGTTTCTGTGGACCACAGCCCCACCACTGGCTGCACGTACAACAGTCTGTAACTAAGCAATAGGCCTATATAGCCGCTGAGCAATAACCCATACATTGGATTAAGAGAGATTAAACAAATGCACAGTATTTTATCACAAAGTAACTCATTCTGCTCTAGTCTAGTCAACATGATCACTATACGCACACAGATTAAATGTAAGTGAACCCCATGTGAAATATATAATATAATCATACAATTCATACAACTCTTCAAATGAGTTATATCCCAGACATGACAGTGCCTTATGCAAAATAGATCAGCTGTAAACACGGCACGCGATTGGTAACCGTTTAGTTTTTATGGTTGTATGAATATTTAAGCAGTCATTCAAGCTCAGTTGACCCCCAGTTTCTCCTGTCCGGCTAATTCTAGAGGAGGAGCAGAGAGGATGCCATACATCTCTCCTGTCATCGCGTCTTTCCCCTTTTTACTCTGTGTCTCTGTCTTCCTCTCGCCCTCCTCCCCTCTCTCTCTCTTACCTTACTCCTTCCCCTTCTCCATCTTTCTCTGTATCTCATTAAAGGCCTATCGGTTTTCATTCTCTTTACCTGTAATTTGAACTTAGCCGTCAGGGCTCAAGCTACACCCACCACCACCACCACCACCACCACCACCTCCACCATCACCTCGACCAACACCCATTCTGGGATCAGACGTGGTCACGTTGACCCCCAACGCATATGTGGTTGTCATAAACAGGTTGCAGGTCCAGAGTCAGCTGTAACAGGAGTCCTATTGCTGTTGTTAGACTGCCCCCAAACCCCCTTATCACGCAGTCCACGACCCGGCAGCAGGGTCCAGGGACTACCTGTCTATGTAACAAGACACTCGTGCTATGACACACACACACACACACACATACACACACACACACTCATACACCCACACATACACTCAGAGAGAGAGAGAGAGAGAGAGAGAGAGAGAGAGAGAGAGAGAGAGGAGAGAGAGAGGTAAACCCATCAGACTGAAGCCGTTTGGGTCATCGTGGGGCAGAGAGATATAGACAGAGAGAGAGAGTGACCTACTGACCGAAGACCTGAGGCAATACTGCATCCGGAACCTCTGGATTCCACCGTTACTTCCTACCTAGGACAGGACCACTGATCCTGCTCCCTCCAGATCTACATATAACAAAATATGTATATCAAATCTTGAAGATGACACATTCATAGGTGGCCTCCTCATCATATGAGGAAGAAATGACGTTTTTGGACATGGACAAATAAGAGAATCTCCAAGGATAGGACAAGGTGCAAGTGTCCTGATGCAATGTAGTGCTTTTTGGCTCTATTTTTACACAGTCTACAACCAAAAAGACATTTAACTGGTGGGGAGTGACCCCAGACAGCTTGTCTCTTGTTTTAGGCACACGTGAGTAAAAGTGATGTTGCTTTTATGCGCTGAGACTAACCTCAGTCTAATCCATGTCAGTAGAAAAAGTCTCAGCCTGGGCGTATTTCCTGCTCACTGCTTATTGTGCCAGCATGCACGGGATGCCTTGCTCGGCTCTCAACCAGTGCTTTGGTTCTGACCCGTCGGATGTGTCCAGCGACCAGTGTCCTTCCCCAGGCCTCGACGGCTCCTCCTCCAGGTGCAGCAGATCTGATCCAGGAGGACCTGACCCCGCAGGAGCGGAGCCGGTTCAATCCCAGCCAGGGGCCCACCTCCCTAGTGGTGGTGGTGGTGGTGGTGGCCCAGTGGTAGTGGAGTACAGCCTCAGTGACTTGAGATGTGAAAGCTTAACGTCGGCCCGGTCGGCTCACAGACCATTGAGAAGAAGCGGTTCAGAACACTCTCACTGGCGTCCAACAGGTGAAGGGGAGGCCTTTGGGACCCCAAGGACCAGCACTGTTTCCTGGAGCTCAGAGGAGGACCTCCCTGGTGATGTGGGTCCTCTGTTGGCTCCAAGGTACCCACTCATCCCAAGGCCTTCCATCGTCATCCGACAGCCAGGGGTAAGCCAAAAAAAACACACACAGCAGCATAACATGGCTTTATGTCCACCACTAACTGCAATGAGAAGGGGAAATATGCTTTGGTGTATATATAACAGGTACATTTTTTATGTATTTCCTGTTCATTGATATTCAAATGTTTTTACTTTAATTTTGGGGTTTAAGGCTTGTGATAGTGTGCGAAATACAGGGGGGTCCGAAGGGGGTCTCAAATTTCGTCAAAAAAAAATAGTGATCTAAAAAATCTAAAAAATGCGCCAATGCAATTGCGCCACTGACCGAAAAATACCTGGTCTATAGCGGATAGCGCAGTTGTTGTTGCTATTTTTGACGTGCCATTGCAGGTCGGAACTACAACATAGCCTACACACACGTAGGCTATCACAGCACAAACATGCAAACTATTAACCTGATTTAAATATTATGATGTCAAAGATTATTCATACGTGTGAAACTGCATAGAAATAGCGTGTGGATTGTGGGAAAAATTTTTTCCATAGGGCTGCATGAATGAACATGAATGAAGTATAGTAGGCTATGCCATGCGTTCAAATAATAATAATAACAATAATACATTCGAGCAAAGTATATTCCAGGCTTCCAAAACAAAATCTAGTTTTAGGGTAGGCCTAAATGATTTGGGAAAGAACAGCTGATACAGCGGTAAGTTGTACTTTTAAATCAATGCATCTGCAAACACCGTACAGCAAACACATATGTTCTTGACCCAGACATCGTGTACAAGCCCATTACTTTTAGGATTGATGAGTTGAGTATTTGATCGTGAGAAAACATAGTTTTACCGCGAGTGAGTGTTTAAAAGAATGAATGAATGCGGGTGATGCTTGGTGTGCGCGTGTGTGTGCGCGCCCATCTGTCTAAACACGCAAATTAAACACGTAACGCATAATGCAGTCCATGGCTATGTAGCCTATATTAACAGGGGGACACATGCGTATTATGAACACAAGTCGACTGGTAACAAACGATGTTTGTTAATGTATTGCCGCATATCATTAAATAGACCCACAGTTGCGGCCATCGAGGACCGCGTCCGCATATGTTTGTCTTTGCCGCAATTTACATGACGAATCAGTGTTTCTGAAATTGGAGAATAAAACGCTATTCCAAGTGTTACTGTTAATTATGCCTATTATTTGGCCATTTGAAGTTTGAAATTCATGTGGTCATGCATCTGTCTCAGCGGAGACTGCAAACGCGCTGTCAAAAATCAACGTCAAGTCAAAATGCGCTGGCTCTTAAAGGGGATGGGAGATGCCACTCTCATTGGTTTATTGCATGTTACGCCCAAAACACACCTACGGGTTTCAGCCCAACCCATTTTAGATTTGCGCCGGGTGCAAAGCTAATTTATCTCGCCGTCATAATAGCAACAGCGCCATAGAACCGCCCACAACGTACTTTGACTTTGCGCCTTGACGTCTGCTAAGTATGCTATAGGCCTACTGCATGAGAAATTTTTAGATAGATATTGCGCAACAGGGGACGGGAGATGGGGACCCCCCCGAATATTGAAGGGTATTTCGCACACTGCTTGTGATGGTACAGTCACCACATGGGGGCAGTAGAAACCAATTCTACCACCCAATAATGTGTGTGTGCCTGTGCGTGCGCGTGCGTGTGTGCGTCCGTGTGTCTGTGTGTCTGTGTACGTTTTGTGCAAATTAATGCACACAGACATTTAAATAATTGAGCAAAACAGGCCTTTCCGGGCTCAGATCAACTGCTGAGCTCCGTGCCTTTCTTCACCGAGGGAGGGTGACATCACTAAAGCTGGAACACACCGATGCTCGCCCCCTCCCCCAATCAATATCGCTGATTAGCGGTGGAAAATGCACGGTAATAGAGGAAGTGCAACGTGTGCCAGAGGGCGTCCATGTTGTAATAGAAACACTGCGGTTCCTAATGCTGACCACTTGGAACGGCAAAAAAAAAATTCTCCTCGGATGCTGCTTGTGGATGATTCTGGGTTTTAAAATGTGATAAAATTGTGTCAATAAGAAATACATATGGTATATATTTATTCTTGAAATCCCCATGATATCACACATGATTTTCGAAATCATGTGGGATACAATGGGGATTTTATAGTTATTATAGTCAGTGTAATTTCACTTGCAGGCCAACCAAACAGCTGTAAATGCAAACCAGAGACCTACTTAAAACAGTCCCTTTCTAATGCAGTAGAATGAGGACTACGGTCCACACTGGCAGTCATGGCTCAATACACTGATGGTGTCCTGGAAAACTCCTCAGTGAGATGTTAAGTCAATATCTATCAGTGCACCTCCCCATTGAACTCGTGCCTCAGGCCACGCATCAGCTAGCCTTTTTTGTCAGAGGAAGTTTATTTTTCCCAATACCAGATTACTAAGAGATGGGTCTCAAGATAGATCATCTCATTGGATAAGGTTATCTAAGAGTGTGAGGAGGTGGAGGAGGAGATGATTGAATGACCTATACTAGCACACAGAAGGGGCCTACTGAGCATGTGCATTGATCAGCTGACAGAGCGCATATCACCCCCGAGCCCCTGACCTCTTAACCCTCAGCACGAATGACAGCACTGGTTGGACAATGGACAGCTTATACAATAGCCTGTGTCTGCCACGTTTAAATTACTGCCAGATGATGTTTTCCTATAGTATGGATCACAATAGCTATCAAGCCAGTGTGTGTGTCCGGTGCGTCTGTGTGTATGTACATAGGCGTGTGCGTGTGTATCAGTTTACAGTGTCCAACGTCAGGGTTTATCTCTGATCCTTCTGAGCGGAGGATGTGTTTATTGCTCACTAGTTTATCTGGTTTTATCTCAAACGGAACCCACTGTCACCCAGAATGCAGTGCTGTACACAACGCAAAACAAACATCACGTATTACGGCCTAGTACTGCACATACATATGCAAACACTCTGTGGAGTTGTCTAAGTCTTTTCCGCACTGAAATACACACACACAAACAACTTCACACACATCACGTGTGTCACACGTCACGCCACGTCAACACAAACACACATGCATAAAACTGCATCATGTGAAAAGCATCAAGGCACAAACACACATGGTGTGACTAAACACATATTTAGCATCATAGCATTCGTCTAATACTATAGGGCGTCAGGCTATACACAAACACACACACACACACACACACAAAAAACTGACACAACACAAAACAGACACAATGCAGTATTCCACGGGACGTCATTGCATGGCCCTTGAATCTGAACCACGTTGTCCTTGGGTACCACAACCCTCACTGGACCAGCGGTGCAGGCACTGCTGACTACGCAGGGACATGGTGGCTCCACATGTTTTCTTCATATTTTTTAGTTAATTTCTATTCTCAGATGACCTTGCCTTCACTGACAACCTTCTGTTCTCTTTCCCAGGCCTCCTATCAGGAGTCAGAGTGGCAGGAAACAGCGGCTGATAGGTGGGGGCTTCAGGAAATAGAAGATGGGAGGTTATCAGGTACGGAATGCCTTCCACTTCCAGTGTGCCCTCTGTTGCTCTTCCTCTTTCCCCAACTTACTGATGTCCGGGAAAGGTCTGGCAGAGGCAAGGGAAAGCCCTGTCTTCTGCTGGCATCTGCTTGTGGAAAATGTGCTTGTTTTTTGGAGAGTTGGATTGCAGAACCGGTACTGAGGGGGATCTGACCAGGGACTGCAATACTAGAAAATGTGTGTATGTGTGTGTGTGTGTCAGTGTGGGAGTGGGTGTGGGTGTGTTCGCAAGTGTATGGAGACAGTAAGTGTTTGCCATATGATCACAACCTTGCCATCTTGTCTGGTGGAAGCTGAGTGCTGGCGGTTACCGTGGTGATGGGTCTAGGGGGCAAAGAATTGGGAGGGGTAGAGAGTTATAAATGGGTAAATTGGGGAGTGTCCACTTCATGTACAGTATGTGTGTACTGTGTGTGTGTGTGCGTGCGTGCGTGCGTGCGTGCGTGCGTGCGTGCGTGTGTGTGTGTGTGTGTGTGTGCGTGCGTGTGCGTGAGTTGCATGTGTGTGTGGCGTGTGTGTGTGTGTGTGTGTGTGTGTGTGTGTATGTTAAAAAGCTTTGGCATTGACAAACCAAGGCTGTCCTGTCTGCATTCCATCCGTCTTTTGTTCCCCGTCCCTCTGTGATGACATCACAGAGTGGGAGCACATTCCTCTTCAGGAAAAGGAGTTTTGCTTGGTTGTGATATTGGAACACTACTGTTTTTGTGTTTCATGTACACATTCACACTCGTTCAAATGTACATGAGAAGTGTTAGTTTCATGTACCATACAGGATAAAAAAACTTGCCATGAAGACTTTAGCAAATTGGGTTTTCGATGTGATGATAGTTGATGCTCCAATTAGCTTTTTAAAGCCTTTTGAATGGTTTAGAGGGATTTTAAACCACTTTATATCACATTGTCAGGTCATTAAACGGTTTAAAAGGATTTTTAAGCACTTTATTTTCCATTGTCAATCATTTTAAGTGGATTAGAATGATCTGAAACCCCTTTCTTTTATGGCATTATCTCTCTCTGTCTCTATCTCTTTGTCTCTATCTTTATATATATATATATATATATATATATATTGCTCTTGCACCCACACACACATACACGCACAAAATCTACAGTGAGAACAGCATAAGAGGAAGAATATCTTGTGCGCTGTACTCATACTTCCGTCTTTCAAGAACTAGGACACATTGTCCATGTTCCTGCCAGTGGATGAATAGGAGATATTAGAAAACACGTTTAGGCAAAACCGGATCTTTCTCTTTCATTCCTTCATTCCCTTGATCTTTGGTTAAACTTAATATAAACACATACACGCACACACACACACACATGCACACACACACACACACACACACACACACACACACACACACGCACACACAAAGATGCTAGCCTGAACAGTGACTTCCGTGGGCCACGCAGTGGGCCTGTGTTCCTCTCCTGTGATGTGCGGTTGGACGTCCTGCTTGCTCAGCATATTCACACACGCAAACACAACAGACAGACAGACGGGCGGACATTCGGATGCTTCCGCCCACCCCATTCTTCCCATTGTGTGGAGATTGTTTGTTCTGCTGTGGACTTACACTTCTGTCACGTTTTTGTACACTCTATAGACACACTCCTTGGACACTTCACTCTGTGCCGAACTCCATTACAATCGGCCATGATGGGTGGCGTCGCCGTGGTGATGGTGCTTCAGTGTACGTGCACTGGCATCAACCATGACGGCCGTATCGTGCACTCCAGATGTGCACTCCAGGGTTCCACATGTCGGATATCATGACTGTGAACTACACAGCTTAGGGGTTTTTTCTGACCCTATCCTTTAAGGGATGTTTAGCTAGCGCTTGTGTTTACACACACACACACACACACACACACACACACACACACACAGATTGTCCCATGTAAAGGTTAAAGCGTTTATGCGGCTGTGTTACAATAGTCCATTTGGGACAGTGCTGGTTACAGCGTGTTTTTATGCGTTATGTTATCCCGGTCCCCCCCAGCTGAGGCCATCTGCTGGGCTTCCTCTTGGCAGTCATTAGGCTAAGTGAAATGTCTGCGTGAGCTCGGTAAATCTGCGTGGTTTGACCAGTAAGTACAGCCTTGGCAACGGCTTCTTATTCTATTGAAATTATATTTACCCGCTCTCCGCGTGCAAACAAATATGCTCAGACAGCAGTCTTTTCCGTTGTGCAGTTCATTGAGCTCTTGTTCATACATTGCAGATATGCTGCATGGTGTGTGGTTTCATGGCCAGTCAAGCGTCATAACACACAATCCATTGTGTTATTTACTTTATAGCAATATTGACTGTAAATGATGTGCAGTTCAACAGGCGAGGCAACTCTTTAAAATTGGTTATGAGATTGACGAGGTATAGAGCTACCTATAGGTTACGTGGGACTCTGTGACACTGTACTTTAGCTACTATGCTTGAGTAAAGTATTTACAAGTACCAGTGCTAGTACAGTACTCGTTAAAAGATACGATCCTGCACTGCAAATAACCTCCCCCTTATATATACAGTATTTTTTAGAATGGTAAAAGTGTGACTAAAATGAACATATAAGGTGGACAGTCTGTGGATCAGAAAAACACGATAGCTCCAGTAGGCCTTATCACAGCTGTGTGAAAGTGAGTGCAAAAACAGGTGTAGCTTGTTACGTTTTATTATTGGTTTGTAGGCGTGCCATCTCCCATAATTAGCCACTCGAGACCTTTGTGGGCCCCTATTGCACCTCTGTGATAAGACTGTGACTCAATTACGAGGATGCTTTCTTAACAGGTGGTAAATGTAGGTAATATAGCAGGGATGGGCTGTTCTAATTTAGGGGCATGAAACATCCTAAATAGATAACCTTGACGGTGTAGGATATCCCATGAGAATTTACGGGAGGCTACCTGCATGGTTAGGCTGTCTCACTTTGTGATGCACTTTCACAAAATAGGAACCTAACAAGCCAGCTTCCTTAATAGGCAGCAAGGTTATGAGAAGCCTCCTCGCAATTGAGACACGGCCCTCTCACAACAACGATTGACAGTGAACAATACCATAAGCTCATAGCAGAATGGTGAGATACAAACCTAACTTGGACAGAAACGATGAGAAGCAAGAGTGTGTTCCTGCACTGAACCCATTGAGTTGAGTGACCTTTGTTGAGGTCACTCAACAAAGCCAGTTATTGTGTGTGTGTGTGTGTGTGTGTGTGTGTGTGTGTGTGTGTGTGTGTGTGTGTGTGTGTGTTTCTGCTTAGGTGCACGTACGTGCATGTGTGTGCGTTTGTCTTCTTAATTGCATGTGTGTGTGGGTGTGTGTGTGTGTGTGTGTGTGTGTGTGTGTGTAAGTGTGGGTCTGGAGAGGGACACTATGGAGTGAGTCATCTCTAACAGATTGAATGAGCTCAGCCCTCCTTACTGCAACGTTGCCAGTGAGAGAGGGAGAGAGAGGAGCCACAGCACACACAGATTCAGAATCCACCGCAACGCAACACAGAGCGGTGACTGTGCTGTTGTCACAGCACAGTTGTATGAAGCGTCAATGGTGTCAGTGTGTGGACTTTGACCCACACACACATGCCCGCATGGAAAAAGCCTGCAGACACCTACAAACCAGCAAGTACTGACCGACTGATTACCTGCTAAAACACACACACACACACATACACACACATATACACACACACGCAGATAAACATACAAACATACACACAATGCTTTGCAGAAACACACCTACGACTCAACATGAACACACACACATAACCACAAACAAGCACAGAGCCAAAACACAGGCATGCTCCCATAAACGTACACTCATGACTTAATGTAGACCCAAAGTGACCTAACCGCCTCACTACTTTAAAAAACACATACGTGTGTCACCAGCTTTGGATCATTACAGTGTGTGACGGCACCAGTCCAGTATTTGACCTTGGTTCTGCTCCAGAAGCCCGTTGAGGCCTTTCTTGGAATGCAACTGTTGCTGTAGTGGTTCAACATGAGCAAACACAAAACAAGTGTTGGAAAGAATGCATCCACCCCTGTTTTAAGGACAGGAGTAGCTTTGAGTCCACTAAAATGGTGTACTGAGATTGTTTTTCAAAAAGAAACAGGGAACAATGTTAGGATTGGCAGAACCTTTGACAGCGGTTCAAGGTGAAGCAAGTCGTTGAAGTACATATTGCACCATAAGGCTTCTAATGACAAACTAGAAACGTACACATTAAGTTAAAGAATAACCTGCACACTAACCATGTATGGTGGCCCTGTGAGAACATTCACAAACTATGGTAACGTATGCGTAGCGCTGCTGTTGCTAAGCTTGTACACCCAGAAGTTTTAGGTCTAGATCTTAAGAATGTGTGTGCATGCATGTGTGCCTGTGAGTGTGTGTATGCGAGAGTGTGTGTGTGCGTGTGTGCGTGCCTGTGTGTGTGCATGTGTGTGTGCCTGTGAGTGTGTGCATGAGTGAGTGCGTGCGTGCGTGCGTGCGTGCGTGCGTGCGTGCGTGCGTGCGTGCGTGCGCATGCATTTGTACAGGGCGGGGCATTGTTTATGCATACTTTAATTACACAAAATGATTTAAAATCTGTTTCTAATCATGTGTGCCAGGAATCCAACTCCTAAACCAATTACCATTCGGCCAGGTTTAATTTTAAAACCCGACTTTGCGGAAGAAATCGTCTTCCGAAAACATTTGTGTTTACTTCCTGTAACCATGTAGCGCAGATGGGTCTATTATGCAAAGGGCCACGGAAACACAATTATGTTGTTAATTTGATGTCAGGAAACACACATCGCATGACTGGATCGGAGTCAAACAAGCACATCGCTGAGCTAGAAGTTAGCTGTCTCAGGGCCCCGCCCTCACTTATAGGAACACTGTGCGGTCGCCGTGGTAGCATCAACTGTCACTTCCTGTTTGAAGCCGAGGCCCCTGGAGGTTTGATAGTAAAGGAGGGTGCGGGGGAGGCCTTTAGAACCAAAGACACACACGTACACACACATACACACACACATATGTTAAACACATGTGCACAGTGTATGTTACACACAACACTCTCATTTATGAGAAACCGTGGTATGACAACAGTAACATCTACATACCCTGCCCCTGTTGGACCATCACAACAGTTGCCCAAGCCTCTTGTGAAAGGGCACCAGAGGGTCTCTTGTGATAGGAGATGCAGGGGATATAGGGTTCTGTCTCTTGTGAAAGGAGGCAACAGAAAGGGCAACATGTCGACCATACAACCAAAAGCCTATCACAAAGCTATATCTGGTGGTACGGGAACAGAGGTGCCTTGGGATATGCTCTGGTCATTCAGGGCTGGTCTAAACAGGTCCAGCACATAGACCGCTTCAGCAGTGATAAGGGATTGTGGAGGTGTGGGCGGGGCCTGGTTAGAAGACGTGTGAGTTAAACCCTTGTTTTTCTGGCAGAATAAATGACTGGTTTCCTGCTTTCATTCTTGCGAGTATTTAATAACCTATTATTAACACGTCATGGTTAGAACCCTGTGTCTAAGGGTTTACATAGATGTTTATCCAGTAAGTGTTGTTTTTCTAAACTATTAGAGCATGAACGTTCAATTGTAGCAGGAATATTGAACATGGAATGAATTTAACTATTCTATTGAGCAACCGTTTTTTGGTTTCAAAGGAATTTCCCAGAAAAATTGACATTTAGAAAACTGTGGGCTGGTTGTAGTTTTACAGACGGAATTAGAAGCCTCACTTTCAGCTTGACTCTCCAGCAGGAAACTGTAAACAGAAACCTAGATTCTCTATCTGTGTGTCTTGAAATGACAGTCAGGAAACTGTCTTCTTCTGGTCATGATATGTGGTTATTTCAACATTGTGGGCCCTATCTTGCGCCCGGCGCAATTTACTTTCTACACCGACGCATGTGTCGTTGCTAGTTTGCACCTGCCGCAAAGCTCATTTATCTCACCGTCATAATAGCAACAGCGCCGTAGAACTGCCCACAAAGTACTTTGACTTTGCGCCTTGACGTCTGCGTTTTAGACCGTCTAACTAGGGCCCACAATGTGCAAAATGTAAAGTCCAAAAGATGTTTAGTATCAGATATGTATTGCGATATTTTAGCCACAGTTAAGTGTTTTTCCATCACTCTCATATATATAGAGAGAGCAAGAGAGGGAGAGAGAGAAAGTAAGAGAGGCAGGAAAGACCAATTTGCAAATCAATTAAACCACACTGACTGAAACACACTCACACACACACACACACACACACACACACACGCGCAAGCACATGTACGTACGCACACACACGCGCACGGAGCCAAGCACAGCATCTGTTTCCTGCACGCAGTGATGATGAGTGTGGTGGTCTCTGGAGGAAGGGTTGTCCCTGTCTTCAGTGACCGCCCCCCCACTCATGACTCATCCTATTGTTCAGTCCAACACACTGACTCTGCCTTGACACCCCACCTTAAATCATGAGAAACTACACAGGAATGTCTTACTGCCGTGACCCGCCCTCGTTGCCTCCTGATTGGACGTCATCGAGAACAACTTCTGGCCTGGCTTTTGGTGTCTGTGTCACTTCCTGTAATCCAGCTCTGTCAAAGTGTGTGCAGGAACACAGCTTGTCAAAGCCAGGGGGAGAGGGGGTTTGGAGCCATATCATGATCATGGTCATGGTAATAATGATAATATCTCATGTTCCCATATGAGTACATGAGAAGTCTAGTATATCACTACTAGAGACCAGGCATATAAGCCTAGTATATCACTACTAGAGACAAGCCATGGTGTAAGCATGGTATATCCCTACTAGAAACCAGGAATGGTGTTTAAGCCTAATATATAAATTCTAAAGACTAAACATATAAATTAAGTATATCACTTCTAAATACCACGCTATTATATACCTACTAGACACGAGGTATAGTGTATAAGCCTAGTATATCACTACTAAAGACCAGGCATATAAGCCTAGTATATCACTACTAGAGACCAGGAATGACGTAAGCCTAGGCATGGTGTAAGCCTGGTATATCACAACTAGATAAGTCGTCTTTTCCCCAGGGCTTATTCAACATAAGGGGTTGGCAGATCAGCGGATGCAAAGACCTTCCATTAGTAAGAAGATTAGACCTTTATCATAGTGGATGCTATGTGTTCATTCCTCTACTACAAACAGCTGCACTGCATCCACAAGCCCCGTTCTAAGATAAGATATCAGTCCGATACAAAGTTGTTGTTTTTTTGTGTACTGTGTGTGTGTGTGTGTGTGTGTGTGTGTGTGTGTGTGTGTGTGTGTGTGTGTGTGTGTGTGTGTGTGTGTGTGTGTGTGTGTGTGTGTGTGTGTGTGTGTGTGTGTGTGCGTGCGTGCGTGAGTCTGTTAAAGAGTGAGCGAGAGAACGATAGAAAGACAGTCGGGCAAACTGACAAACAGATATATTTATATAACTAGTGTTCTTCGAAGGATGCCGGGTTGAATAAGCTTTATTGCATGGCTGGGATTGTTTACAGGAAAACCCTTCCCAGTCTTTGCGCGCTATGCTAACCCCACCCCTAAGCGCGAGGGGTCTCCCCGTCTAGTTATGGAAGATATGAAGACGGGGAGGGGCTCATCCGGTGACGTCGGTTGAGCCCGCCCACATAGCATTAATTTACATTTCTAGGGGTCCTGAGAGTGTGCTTTGGCTATTGAACTGTTTCCAAGAGCCAGAAAAGCAAAGTCGAAGACACACCTTAACCTAAAGAAGTGATCGAGGGATGCGCTGATGTGTCCTAAACCACTTTGTCATTTTAAACATTCAAGAACTTGAGTTGGGGAAGTCTCGTCAGGGTCGACTTTGAGGTAGGTGTGTGTGCGTCTGGTCTGCTGTGTTTTCGCATGATTGTCACAGGATCGCACTAACAAAGCAGCGCGCTTTACTGTAATAGCTTTTAGCCCATCTGGGCCGCGTGTAGTACATTATGTCAAAATCTGACGGGCATGGCAAGGTCCCGCGTTCTTAAAAGACAGAAAGCGGACAAAGAAGAAAACCAATGAGATTGCAAAAAATAAACTCTTGGTTCATTGTTTCCTTTTGTTCTCGAGTGCGATCCTCGCCAACGGGACAGTAGGCTGAGATTATTGTACTATTGTTCGCCCCGTGGTGCCATGCGTTGTTGACCTAATATCAGAACATATCTTCACCTCATTATTATTGGCGGATAATAATATATATTTTTCTCTCTAAGATAAACACATTTAAAAACTGTTGTTACATTTGCGCCCCTCATGGATCACCAAAAATGTGTCTAACATGATGACAGACATGTTATTTTGGCAACATAACCGATTAAAGGCAAATGCATTTAAAAAAAGATTATAACAGCCATATATATATATATATATATATATATATTTATTTATTTATTTATTACGTGTGTTTGTGTGTCTTTTGTTGGTTCTGATAAGTGACGACTTGACAAAGTGTACACAATATCGTTCCAGCTCTGAACGTAACGTTAAATGTGTGACTCGTAGGTTGGTGTACAGGTTATTGTTAAGCCTAATGTGTGTCTCAGCTTTGTCAATAGAAGCCTTATGGCGCAATATTTACAGCGACTTGCTCCACTCAGAACAGATATCCGATGTCAAAGGTTCTGCAGAGCAAGTTTATAAATCGTGCCCGTTGATTCTGTATAATGCAGTTTTCTATGTAAGGTAAAGCATTTTTTTTAACTCTGCTGAGAGTCGTTGTGGATTTAGATTAGCATGTACAGATAATATGAATGAGTTAACAGCCTATTCAAAGTGTGTGTGTGTGTGTGTGTGTGTGTGTGTGTGTGTGTGTGTGTGTGTGTGTGTGTGTGTGTGTGTGTCACGCAAACTTTAGTTTTACACTCAAGTATTGTGTGGGTGTGTTTGGAAAGGGGACATGCCCTGCACATGTGTTATTCATTTCGAGCAGCGTTGGCTAAACGATTTACATCTGTTTTCTGATCTTTGAACTCCGTCCCCCCTCCTGTTACTTCCACCTTTACTGTCTCCATTTCACTGAAGGGAGACATTCTGTCACCGTAAGAGAACATTTGTGATTGTATGGCCGTGCAATCAGCTTTGTTTTAAGTTTAAAATAGCATACAACAGAAACTAAACGTGAAACATTCCACCCTGTTGTTTTTTTCTCTCTCTCTCTCTCTGTCTCTGTGTGTCTCTCCCGCTCTCGCTCTCTCTCTCAGAGAGTGGTTTAAACCCTGGTTCTTACTCAGCAAAATACCCCACACTAAGCCAGACCCACATGGTGTATTTGTGTGCATGACCCCACTTTATACAGAACCAATCTCTTTATCTTTTGTGCAGGTTAAGTGGCGGTATACATCGAAATAGGACAACCTAGTTTGGTATTGACATACACAATACAAAGTGCACAACGGCAGTCTAGCATGACAAAACTTGCTGGGGATTGTATTGGTAGCCACACAGAAGATCGCTCAGAAAATACCAGGCCAACAGCTGGGTTTACATTAAACAAATCCTGTCCTTTAAAAACATCAGCAGAAAGCAGAAGCTTTAACGTTGACGTAAGTCAGAGGATTATTTGGATACATTTGTGTTTATATTGCACTTTCCATTTAAATGTTGGTAAATGAAGAGAGATTGGGCCGAAAAGGATTTCTACTAAATGTATAACGAAACAAAGAGAGAGATTGTCCCAACACTGCACTATACATCTCTCTGAACAGCTCCATTGATTTTCTTGCTATTATTCAAGAACTTCAATCACAATAAAGTACCATTACTGGGCTGGCAGAAGCATGGAGTAGGCAGGGACAGACTCATGCACGTGCACGCGCACGCACTTGCACGCACGCACACACGCACGCACACACACACCCCTCTCCCTCTTCACAGGGCTTGTTAGTTTGAAGTACAGTGGGATAGGGAGGTCTGAGCCGTATGAATCGGATTAAGCACTGCAAGTCTGAATCAAGACATATGATATAGTCTCTATATAGAGTGGCTACGCACACAGACGGATACACACTAGCCACGTCCCTCCTCTCCCTTTTCTGAGGTCAGCTGGAGTTCCATAATACGTAGTTATAATGACTACCCAGACACACATTCATACGGCCATGAAACCCTATCATTTTCCAGCGTCCCCTTTTAGGGTATTCTTAGAAATGCCTGAGTTTGTGCGTGAACAATTCTGTTTGGTAGTTTTGGAATGGTTTGCAAAAAAAACGGAAGACTTTTTTTTATACCGTGCATGTGTGTCTGTCTGTGTGTGCGCGGCTGTCTGTCTGTAACAGCAGGGACGCTGGTTGCTAGCAGTAACAGTTGTTGGGGTTTGGAGCAGCAGCATATAAACAAAGAAGACCCACCCTAATCCTCCCCAATGTGCCTTCCGACCAATGCGAAGAGCTGTTTGCTGTCGGGTTGGGCCAGTGAGAGGGGGAGAGGGGCGTGTCTGTCCTCCCTGTGGGGCTCTGAGGGGAAAGCGGCAGTGTTGGGAGGTAGATCACAAAGCAGAGAATGTGGAAGCAGAGCAGACACTAGGAAGCAAAAACAAAGACTACATTTTACGACTTCACACAATCGAAACCCAGACCAAAGCTTCTCGTGTCTTTGTTAGTTTTATGTAGACGATATCATCGGCTGGAAAGAGTGTACGAACAAATACATTTAGGCAAAGAGTCCAATTGTATCATTCTGTACATGTTCACTCTGAGCATGCTTTCTGCCGTCTCTGTGGTGCAGTTTTAAAGCCTTCAGTTCTGAACACGTGTGTGTGTAGACGTGGGATTTGAACACGTGTTTGTGTTGTTGCAAATGTGACCATGTGTCACTGACAGTTGTAGAGAAGCAAAAGCAAAGCTAACTGACTGATTTGTGTGACTATGCACACATGCATACAGCTCACCTGCCCCTCTGCACAGTTGGCAGATAAGTTGCTGAGGTTGAAGGATTTTAATTTGAACTTTGAACTTAAAGACAGGTGTAGACACACACACACACACACACACACACACACACACACACACACACACACACACACACACACACACACACACACACACACACACACACACACACACACGCGCTGTTGTCACTCATACCAGCCTATAGATTGTGTGTGAATACAGCACGGCTCGGTCGGAACAGCCATGGTGCATGTCTGTTTATGCCATTCGGTTGAGGTCGGCCCTAAGCCTCCAGTGTAATAAGCGCAGCCTCATCGCATTCCCCTAGCGTGACTCAAGCGCTGTGTGAGACGGGCCCCGGCCCCTCCTATTCATCCTGTGATCTGTGTCCCCCGGGGGCCCCGCGTCAACAAGCCTAAACAGGAACAAGTGTTTTACAGTTACACTGACTCTTGCGCAAAAAGTCCTGATCACCAACCGTGTGTGTGTGTGTGTGTGTGTGTGTGTGTGTGTGTGTGTGTGTGTGTGTGTGTGTGTGTGTGTGTGTGTGTGTGTGTGTGTGTGTGTGTGTGTGTGTGTGTGTGTGTGTGTGTGTGTCATCACATTCACATTACAATAAGTCCTTTTAGTAGGAGAAAGGGTTAGAAAGGGCAAGTTCAATTAGCAAGTTCTTGCCGATGGGAATCGAGAGCCGTACAATAAACAGCAGAAACACAAACCTTGTTTGTGTTTCTACCAAGCTGTGTGAGCTCATGAAACTGGAGGCTTTTGTGAAGTGCTTAGGTGTTCGTTTTTTGGATGTTTCCTATGGCAAGCAAACGGGTTTGTATTTGACCCAGTAAATTTCCATTTTCTTCTGACCATCTCCCACTTGGCAAGGCAAATGCTCCCATCACGGCTCTCTGTAGTTCGACTTCAACATATCTTGGGGCCATTCGAGTAGGAGCACATTGGATAGACCAACTAGCGTAATGGATTGCAAGCTTCCTGTTCCCACGATGCAGACGCCGCAGCGAAGGTAGTGTCACCGCCTCGTGAAGCAAGAGTTCAAAGTATTGCTCCTGAGCGGGAGCTCTTTAATGTAATTGATAACGTTGGAATTCAGCCGGCGAAGGAGTGATACGAGATTGGGGTCAAATTAAATCAAAGCAATCCTTGCCGTGGCCACATTTCTGATCAAGGATTTGCCCTGGATGCTGTTCATTTATGACATCATGATATGGTGAGTGGGTGACTCTCTCTCTCTCGTTCGCTCTCTCTCTCTCTGTACGTGCTTTTGTGAGTTTTGTTTTATTGCTGCTCGTCAGCTTGTCTAAACAAGGATTTTTATTTCTGTTACGAGGAACTGTGCAATGATACTGCCCTGTTTAGCTCCCTGAGGGCGTTCACTTGACACACACACACACACACACACACACACACACACACACACACACACACACACACACACACACACACACACACACACACACACACACACACACACACACACACACACACACACACTGCTGTGAACACTGGGCTGATCCCTTTTCTGCTTCCTTGCAGACAATACATATCTAATGCCTGATAGAGTCTCTCTGTGTGTCTCTCTGATGTATAGAACATAGTACGTGACGTACTATGTTTCTCCAATGCTGTGTGTGTGTGTGTGTGTGTGTGTGTGTGTGTGTGTGTGTGTGTGTGTGTGTGTGTGTGTGTGTGTGTGTGTGTGTCATGAATCTTCCCACTGTAGTCTATTGAAGCCTGGCTGTTCTGACTTCCCACACCCCCACACTGCCCTCTTATGTGAAGGGGGACTCTCAGGGTGGAGGGGATGGAGGCCCCAGACTCCACGGAGCAGACCTCCACCACCCCATTGAACATCAAA
This sequence comes from Micromesistius poutassou, assembly GCF_964030765.1. Classification (NCBI taxonomy): domain Eukaryota; kingdom Metazoa; phylum Chordata; class Actinopteri; order Gadiformes; family Gadidae; genus Micromesistius; species Micromesistius poutassou. Next base: position 12,818,253 of record NC_140283.1, on the reverse strand, counting down.
ACAAGCTTGTTCTCACAGAACCTTTCCCTGACTTCCTCCTTGCTTCCGTTTATCATAACACACTGTTGATGTGACCAAGAAAAGGCAAGAATCCAAGATAAATGCTAAAGTGGAAGCCACGTCCACTATAGAGGTTTTCTAATGACGTGAAGGCTTGGTACAAATCATGAATATGGTTTATATTCGACCTGTTCCTTTAGCTGTGAGCTTTCTAAGTCATCTGCTAATGCACATTCTATCCCTTACTGGGGCAAATGGGACACCGTGTGTGTGTGTGTGTGTGTGTGTGTGTGTGTGTGTGTGTGTGTGTGTGTGTGTGTGTGTGTGTGTGTGTGTGTGTGTGTGTGTGTGTGTGTGTGTGTGTGTGTGTGTGTGTGTGTGTGTGTGTGTGTGAGATTGATGTGATTTTATCGAGGGGCATGTAAAAATGTAGTGATATACAGGGCCGAATGAGCTCATTGTTACCGGAAGGCCCGCCTTCTCTGCTTTATGCTCCTCCCCCTCCCGTCCCACCGCAGCTGTCACTTAAAACCCCACCTCAATCCGTGTGTTTTTAATTAGACCCTAGCTGTTTGTTAAGACTGAATGACCGCTTCATGGAGAGAGATATTATATGTAGTATTTTTCTTTTGTTGCTCTGATTCCCATAGTTGTGCCCGTTGCTTTATTATATTATTACAGCTGTGTTTAGTTTCGTCATTTACTATTACATTTTTGCTTTGACATTACAAATGGAGAACAGAGAGAGTCCTAGAGGGAGAGACAAAGACAGAAAGAGAGACCAGCAGGGAGCGGGAGAGAGAAAGTAGGTGTGGGGGATGCTTCAGGGCTATTGATGATGCCATTTCCCCTAGGGTGCATCCCTCCCATCTGTGAGTGTGAGGGAACCAACACTCACAGATGAGCAGAGCAAGCGTCACCAAAACAGGAAGGCCCCAGTGTTGGTGATTTGTGCGTCTGTGGAACATTCCATCATAATGTCTCCCCAGTGCTGGACACCGGGGGTGTCACCGGGGTGTCACTCTTGTACAAGAGCCAATGACAGGCCGCCCTCCCTGCCTCCCACAGAGACTTGGTTAGGCCATGTCAGGCATGTGTTTGTTTTCATGTTAGTTCTTTTTTTTTTGTTTGTTTTGGGTCCCGGTGGGCCTGATATATGAAGCCAGCCACTAGCTCCTCTCCTTCCCCACCTCTTAGCTCTTAGTCCTCGTCCTCTGTAACCATGACTACTACCATCTGATTATACATGACTTCCCTTATTCCTTCATAATCTTCCTTATCTTCGCTTGCCAGGTACCAGGAAACTTCCGGTCCTGAGCACTACTCTCATCCACGTGGAGTCTAGAGCCTCTTACGCACAGAGTGCCCGGTAAATTACTGGGATAACCTGTCAGGCACTGTTAGGGATTTTCACTATTCACACATGCAGCTTTGTTGTGGAACGTTTCCATCTTGTGCGATGGCGGGGATCCAGAATTGTTAATAAGTCTTGAGCAGGCAAATTCCCGGTGCAGATTTCCTGTAATATCAATCCCTGTTCCCATTCACACAGGCAATACATTTTCCGGAACATTTATAGAAAAGAAGTACTCTTAGCCCCTTTCAAACACGCAGTATTATCTTATTCAAATAAGTATTGGAGATTGTTTGAAAAAGGGGTTTGAAATAAAGTACAAGAAAACCACTACAGTCAGCAATTGTATAAAATAGTTATGGGGTCCAAATAAGAAATGTGTATATAAATCGAATTAATGGGAATATATTATGCAAAATATAGTCTATATTATCCTGTGAACAGGGAAAGCCCTATTAACTATAAGGTATAGTATTATATATTCAAAAAGTATGTGAGTTGATCCATTTGTGGCTAAAGGATAACATTTAAGATAACTTTGAAAGGCTATGAGCCGTGCAGGATAATAGACACACTAGTTATTGATTACGCATGAGTTATCTTATCTTCTCTTCAGGCTCCATGTGTCTTGAAATAAGCAGTGGGTTAAAGAGCAGCCATCCCACATTAATTAAAACTGCTTTATTTGTGTGAAAGGTTGAAGTTTCCTCTCTGGTTGGGATGGATGTTGTGTTTCCTGAAAAGCCACTTTTAAACACTTTCCTGTAGTTTGTTTCCTAAGAATGACTGATTAGACATCTGACCTTCCTAACGCGCCCCTTAGAAAGGGTGACATTAAACAGGATGTGAGATCACAGTCACACACAGGTCATGAGAGAGAAAGAGAGAGGGCCACTGTTCCATTCAAACACTCTCTTGCTCTCTCTCAGAATCCTCTTTATGAATTATGAGTGAACATCTAGATATTAGGACATTCCTAAAGGTCTAAGTCTGTTCCCATGGAGATGGAACTTTCACATAGCTCTGATTAGGAAAATGGGGCCAGTGTATTTTTCTTTTATTTTTTTACTTTCGTGCTCTGGGTTGGTAATGGTGGAAACTTAATTGAAAAGATGTCAACCAGCCAATGAAATGGACATATATATAGAGGGAAGGCTCCAATTTGTGGTTGAGCATCCCTTTGAACACTCAATGTCACTTCCTCTTCCCTTAGGCTTTAAAGTAAATCCCCACAGATGTGTGAGGCTAATTTACAGTTTCACAACGCCACTCGTCTTTAAAATTCCTCTACCCTCCCCTTAAAAATGTTAGCCTCCGTTTAAAGTGCGGATAGCCCACAGCATGGCTGCTCATTTCATTGCCTCCTTCCTCATAGTTACAAGACTGTCCACCAATCAACACTCAAATATCCAAAATAGTGTCCTATCAAATATCCTGCATCAAACCATTTATTTATTTCTATATGGGCCTACATACGTTTCTTTAAATCAATATAATATTTTAGTGTTGTATTCCTTTTGGATTTTTCATATTTTGCTCCTCTTAATAAACATTCCCCGACACGTGTCGTTGTTGACAATATTGCAGTACTGTATCTGGGGGTACATGTATTATGTAACTATTCACTCCGGCAACACAATTATATTGACCTCTAGTGGCGTCCTGAATAAACTGCAACTGTTATTGTCCCCGTTTGTTTTGATATAGGAAGCAAGCTGCGTATCGATGTATTTCTTCATTGCGGAGATTTTTTCAATTAAATCTTTATCAAAAAGAATACGAAGCTATATAAAGATAGAATGAAGTCAATCTTTTTGTAAAAAGCGCGCATTAAATTGTGATAATCCCCGTTTTTATTATATTTTTTTTAATTAGTGTTAATAAAATAATATCAAACCTCGATTAAAGAAGTGATGTCCATCTTTTGATCACTGTAATTTGTGATAAAAAGGTAGTAAAGTCATGGTGTATGGTCCAGACAAAGGGAATAGTCCTCCAGAATCAGGAGAAGGGAGCTTAGCGAATAGAATCTCACGGGGGGCGGGGAGATGGAGACTTCGGGGGCGTATAATATTCCGTAGGCTGTTAAACGATAACGCACCTATTTATTGATCAAACCGAACGCTCAACTTCAGTTGGTGACTTTTGTTTGGGTCAGGACACAGCTCTTGTCGTATTGTCTACTGTATACAAAATATATCAACAATACAATTTATAGAGTAACATAGGAGATGGCGACTATGTTTAGATACCCCGTCTTCCCGCATCTGCAGGGTGAGTTAACCAACTCAATAGAGGCTTGTTTGTTGCTGACTTTGAGTTTTGTGTTTTGATTTGTTATACCCTACATGCTATGATGTGTAAATAGATTTTTAATTACTATGACTAAAAGAGTGAAGTGCTCTAGAAGATTATTTTAACTACAGTACACACGTTTAAGTCTAAGGGGGTGGCTTATTCTGCATACTAGATTTTTGTTTGTTGGCTATTTAAAAAAGATTGCCTTTTTTTTTAGGTTTAAATTGTAAAGTGCAATTTAAAGTTTGCGAAACCTAGGAACAACATGTAGTTTTTAGTAAAACTAAAAAGTGTGTGTGTGTGTGCGACTTATCTGTTTTTAACTGATAAGTCGAAGTAAAGTTCAGACATTTGTGTCCTCAAACCGATCACTATGCATCGCATTGTATCCTTCATTCATCCGGCCAGAGGCTAGCGGACTCATGTCCTCATGGCTGTGTGTGTGTGTGTATGTGCAGATCGGCGTGACCCTGGTGTACCTCTGTCCGCGGGGAGGAGAAGTGCCATGGCGGAGCCCGACTACCTGGAGGGCGACTGTGATGAGCTCATCAGACCCAAGAAGCTCATCAACCCTGTGAAGACATCCCGCAACCACCAGGACCTGCACCGCGAGTTGATGATGAACCAGAAGAGGTCAGGGGAAAACACATGGGTCTCTGTCTGTCTGTACGTCTGTACGTCTGTACGTCTGTATGTCTGGGACTTTCACAAACATTCACGCAATCTGTCGCTCCTTTTTCAGACATAAACACAACTCCTTATCCCTCTCACTCTCGCTGTCTTTGTCGCTCGCTCACACACTCACCCACACTCACTCACTCACCCACACTCACTCATGTTTATTCATTAGTACGAAAAGACAAAAAGAAAGTTGCATGACCGTGATTCAAAAAAATAAATAGGAATCAGAAAAACAAGGCTACTATGGCAGAGTAGTTCTTATATTATCCAAAGTGCTTTCTAAATTCCACAACAGTAGTGCAGCTCAATGAAGTGTAGTCTAGACAGCTAGAGGAAGATAATCCCTAACACACTGGAAAAACACTCACACTCTTTTTGTAGCTCGCCTTTTCACACGAAAGCACCAACTCTCTCTCTCTGTCGGTCTGACGGTATGTCTGTCGGTCATTCTGTCTCCTTTGGGCTCCACACTACACCCCCTCAAAATATTTTTTATTGAAAATTAGATATAATATCACTGGTTATCACAGGTATTTGTATGACCCCTTAATATAACTCGTGGCAGATAATTACATCAACCTTTATGGCCCTTCAATATCAACTCGAAACCTGATAATTTTACGCACATTCTTGGGTTGGTCTTTGATCTATCTTGTAGAGTCCATGTTTGTATTTTCTACAATGTAAGCCCTTAATTTATCCTGGACAGGAAGTCCTGGATGAGAAGGAAACCAACGTTCTTCCAGCTGAAGGCATCAGGATGTATTTATCGATCGTTCCTAATTGGATTCGCATGCACGGCAGTGCTTCGAGGAAGCCATTACAACATTGACAATATAATCTTGGGTCTAATCTTATACCTGCCCATTCATAAGGATACGGGATACTGGTTTAGAAGAACAAAAGCCCATCCGGTTGCCAACGTCTTTAAGGAAGTCAGAATGTAGATAATTCTTTCTCTCTATGTTGAGTCCGACTGAGTTGCTATCAAATAGATGGCTTCAGTTGCCCTCCAACTCAGTGTGAGGACCTCAGTAGAACTGTTATGGCAAGCTTCCATATTCACAGTGTACTTAGCAAAGCCCTTCCCTAGCCATAACATTTATGCAGCAATATCACGTCTGCACAATATAACCTCTATTCCCTGAACAGTGGTCTGCTGCACTGTGTAAGAGCTATAAATAGACACACGCGCATGTGCAAGCACACACACGCGTGCATAACATCTACTGTAAACAGCTGTTAGAGCACAGGCGTGATGTTTTCCTTAAACCGGGTCAAACCGAGGGGCATTAGTAAATCTGTCCGTCCGTCCCTCTGTCTGTCAGACAGCTTAATTGCTTATCGACAAGATGGTAATGTTGGCTCTGCATGACAACAATGTGTGTGTGTGTGTGTGTGTGTGTGTGTGTGTGTGTGTGTGTGTGTGTGTGTGTGTGTGTGTGTGTGTGTGTGTGTGTGTGTGTGTGTGTGTGTGTGTGTGTGTGTGTGTGTGTGTAAAATAAAAACACGACATACACAGATTGTACACAAGTGTATGCACACACCGCATGACATGACGTGTATGCTTAGTGTGGGTCTCTGCTCAGTGCGGGTCTCTGCTGTCGTGCCTGGGTTTGGACAGGGCTCTGTGTGGTGTAGCGCATGCCTCTCTTCCAGGCACATTAGTCACAGTGATGGAGGTAAGCTGGCCAACAAAAGACCGAGGGGGAGGAAAGGGAGGGAGGGAGGGAGGGATGGATGGATGGATGGAAGGAAGGGAAAAAAAGGTGTTATGTAATCAAGATAACAGCAGAGACGCAATGAGAGACTCTCTCTCTCTCTCTCTCTCTCTCTCTCTCTCTCTCTCTCTCTCTCTCTCTCTCTCTCTCTCTCTCTCTCTCTCTCTCTCTCTCTCTCTCTCTCTCTCTCTCTCTCTCTCTCTCTCTCTCTCTCTCGCATGAGGCGCTTGATTATGGATCAGCACTGATGCATAACATGTAGGCAGTGGTTATTAGATAACAAGTCACTGAAGGTGTGTGTGTGTGTGTGCGTGTGCTCGTGTGTGGAATGAGGTGTAGGGTGTGTGTGATTATGCAAACATGCCTGTGGAGAGTGAGAGAGGCAAACAGGGGAAAGTCCATCTCTAGTTGGGCTGTATTGTTCCTGTGGTCAACCTGGACCACCCCCCCCCACTCCGGGGGATGGCCGGACATTCTGAGCCAACATTCTTAAGGCTTTCATAACACCCTGAGTGTATGGCAGCCACAGCTAGTTAACATTCGCCCACCAGCCGGCATCTCAAGAAAACAAAGTGGCGCAGCAGCAAACCCCCACTTGCAATGCGAGCGAACAAACACTGTGTGCGAGGTTATGTAACCCTCTGTTCACTTGTGAAGCTTAATGGAGACCTTTTATAGTCTGTTGTGAGGCAGGACATGGTAGGCAGGACGTGGAAGGCACAACCATTGAGTGTGTCCTTCTGTGACCGGCAGTGAGGTAACCAAGGAATGGACGGTACTTCCATAGAGCATTTAAACATGGAGATGGTCGTCACGTTGTTTATTGTTGTTTTATTTTCTAAATCTTTCTCTTCTCTTTTCCAATCGCTCTCTTTTCCTACTCACATATCGTACCTGCAGCATCTTTAAGTGGGATCTTCATGTCTTACGAGCTTTTTGTTTTCATGTTGCATTCGATTTCATTACATTTGGACACGCTTTTGTCCAAAGCGACATACATTAACGATGACGAAGATATAACTCAAATAAGTGCAAGAATCAAGTACATACTAATTCACAAATAAGCAAAGCAACTATGTTTAAGTGCTGCAATATAAGAAAAAAGAGACAGATATTTAGAGATTGTATTTCCCACTGTTTGTTTACCAAGATGCAGATAATGTGATACAAAAGAAAAACAAGATAAAGTTCATGTGATACAAAAGGAAAACAAGATGCAGATCATGAGATACAAAAGGAAAACAAGATGCAGATCATGAGATACAAAAGGAAAACAAGATAAAGATCACGTGATGCAAAAGGGAAGCATTCACAGATATACATGTACATGTATATATACATGTATATATATATATGTCATTGTGTATTAACAGTTACTTGCATTTAGTGAGGGTATAGTGTGACGTTATCAAGACAAGGATGTACTATAACGGTGCCATTCATTGTGGATTGGGAACAACATACTAACTTGAGTGTGGTTTCTATCATGGCATCCCAACAGGGGTCTGGCGCCACAGAACAAACCGGAACTGCAGAAGGTCCTGGAGAAGAGGAAGAGGGAGCAGGTCCTCAAGGCCCAGAAGGAGGAGCACGAGGCGCACAAGAAGAAGAGCGACCTGGAGATAGAGCTGATGAAGAGGCAACAGAAGCTAGAACAGGTACACACACACACGCACACTCCCACACACACACACACACGTGCCAAGCGCTGCTATAACATCGCGCTGACCCCTTGTCTGCTTCCTTTCAGCTGGACCTCGATCAGCAGAAGAACGAGGAGGAGCAGGAGAACACCCCCGAGTTTGTGAAGATGAAAAGCAACCTGAGGAGAACCAAGCAGGAGACGGACGGAGAGGAACGAACCACCTAGTGTGTGTGTGTGTGTGTGTGTGTGTGTGTGTGTGTGTGTGTGTGTGTGTGTGTGTGTGTGTGTGTGTGTGTGTGTGTGTGTGTGTGTGTGTGTGTGTGTGTGTGTGTGTGTGTGTGTGTGTGTGTGTGTGTGTTAAGAGTGTCTTAAGAGAGTGAGTGTGTGTCTTAAGAGAGTGAGTGTTTGTTGTCGGTTGCACATGATGGTCAGCTGACCTCTTGCCTGTGAAACAACTTCCTGGTTTGCTTCCTCCAAGCAGTTAAGGGAGAGAGAGAGGCATAAAGAGAGAACTTTACAGACTTTTCAAGAAGACCCCTCCGTCTGCGTCTCCCACCCATCCAGAACTCAACACCACCACCTACGGGCGGGAAAGTGAAAATACAGAGACACATGACCTGTTACAAGCCACTCGCAAAGTGTTACCATGAGTCCAGCGTGGACTGATGTCAAGGAAGGGAGGGGATGAATGGGGGTGGGGGAGTGGTCAAACAATTACTCACACAGGGTTCCCCTTTTTATCTTCCAGTTCTTCCCTAGTATCTCTTCTGAACCCTCCGTTGTTGTTGATGTTGGTGTTGTTATCGTTAAAACATTGTTTTATTTGTATTGTTTTGTTTTTCATCTTAAGAATCAAATGATGACAAAATGGACACTGGATGGACTCTCAACGCTTTGTATTATAAAAGCCAAAATGATGTGTTATTTATGTTAGTAGCTTTTAGCCCAGGTGAACGGAGCACATTTGTTTTCACTCAGAAATCTTTGATTGTTCCCCAGCTTGGTTTTTGTGAACCCTGAACAAGACAAATCCAATGTTTTGTGTAAAACACATAACTGAATTTAGTTTTTATCTCTTCAACATTTCAGAAACATGCCATTTCCTTTGCTAATGCAATTTTGAGCAATATAAGAAATCCCAGGTTTGAGGTTGTTGCCTTCTTCATGTATTCTGTTTTTCTATGAATAAATTGTTACTAAATAAATGATTTAAATTAGCGGAATGGAGAATGAGCATAACCACAAGTGCGGCATGGTTATTCTTTGTGTGCATTAAGAAACATATTTATAGACTATATAGGACCATATAGGATCAGGTAAATATCAACCAATGAGTCGTTGGTTCAAATTATATAAATGGCCAGACGTCCCTGGTATAGTATCTGACAGATGGCTCCATCGTTAATAAGAAAGAAGATAGACACTTTGAGATGGAGGGCAGTGAGTAAGAAGACCTGTGAGAAATATGTATCAGCTAATTCCTAAGCGAGCGACATCCACGTCACATTTACATGTAGATTTAATAGCATTTAGCAGACGCCTTTATCCAAAGGCGACCTACAACTGTTCAATGCACACCAGGCATGCAAACTGGTTTGGGGTGAAAAAGGTGAGAATGATGCGTGAGCCAAGGAAAACACAGACCCACTAGGGGGTTCCAGGGTTATACTCCGGGGAGTTAAAAATCTAAATTATTAAAAATAAAAAAATTATATAAAAATATATATATATTTAAAAAAAATTATAAATAAAAAAACAATTATATAAAAAATCTATATATAAAAAATTATTTTTTGGACCTGCGCGCATCTTTTTTTTTGACCCGCATGCATTTTTGACGTGCGCAGGTCCAAAAAAAAAGATGCGTGCACGTAAATTTTTTTTTATTATTATTAATTTTTTTAATTATTTTTTTTAGATTATTTTTTTTGATAATTTTCTTTTTATAATATTTTTGATGTAATTTTTTTTTAACTCCCCGGAGTTTATTTTTATTTATTTTTATTTTTATTATTTTTTTTTTTTTGGCGTCCTCCTTGGTCTGTTGTTGTTCTGGGATGCACTAGCTTTTTTTGCACTCAGTGGCCCATCCTTGTCGGAGGCCTTCTGTACCTGTGAGGTAGAATGGAGGGGGTCCGATTTTCTGTCTCTCATTCACTCCCGTCTCTCACTCAAACATACGCGCACACACAGCTCCAAGTTGTCTCTATACTATATTTCTGCTCCTTTCTCCCGTCATAAGAACATTACTGTATGTAACCGTGGCTATCTGTTGCGTGGCTTTCCCACTAAGATAGCTTTCTTTATAAAACATTAGTAGCCTATTCATTTTTAGTGTTTCTCATGTCACAGAAACCACAGTGAATCCTGTGTTTCTGTGCCCCGCTGTGGTGTCGACAGCACAGAGCTCCGGTACCGTTACAGTACAGCGGTGGTTTCTTTAAGCTTGTATTGTATTCCAATTTTAGCGAAAACACACATAACATTAGCTTGAAAGAAAAAAACTGTTTAAGTATGCTTATCTTTGCGTGAATTTCGGGATGACTCGTCTGCCGCCAATGACTTCAAGTTGGTTGTGTTTTAACCGGTGATTGTTGCGCCAAACTGTTTACAAAGGGACACTTGCTTGCAACGCAGCAAGCGCCTGCTAGTTGACCTGCCGGGCGGGACGATCAGTACTTCCCCACATAAAGAGCTTAGTTCTGATTGGATCGCTTCCCAAATCGTCCCGCTTACATTTTCGTCTCGTTTTTATTCGTTAACGAAAGTGTCAAAAGATTTCGTCGTAGTTTTTGTCATCCTAAATTGATTTTTATTTAGTTATCGACTCGTTTTCGTCAGACTGTAGACCCCCGCCCCCCACCCCCAATGTTTTCTCAATGGATCTCTACGAATCACACGTGGCCAATTTTGTTTTAAAAAAAAACAACGGCGAATTTCGCCGAAAGGTGACTAGTTTGCATGCCTGGCACACACATTCACATAGCGACATATAACGATGCAACGATTACCATATATTTGTCAATTGTGATCAACTGGTCACTACAAACTCTCCTAGATCTACCACGCGGTGGCGACATAGACCTACTTTTAAAAAATAAAATATTGAGGAACAATATGAAAAAGGTATAATTTGTCTTCACCGTAAGTGTTTACAGAACAGAAACAGTGTGACGTTCTTAGATAGTTTTTTTTTAATTTAATTATATAGTATAAATATATATAGTATATATATTGTTTTTTTATTATTATTATTTATTATTATTATTATATATTATTATTATTATTATTATTATTATTATTATTATTTATTTATTTTTTATTTAATTTAAATTATCATAGTGTAATATATATTTAATATATATAATATATTTTCGGACCGGATTCTAATCATGTTTAGGTTTGGACGTTTGATGACGGTCAAGAGTTTATGGCGCAAGGCGGGCGTACAGAAAGCCGCGGAAGCTTGCGGCAAGCGTAAAATCGCATCCCAGCCGCCCATTGCAAAATATCTTCTCAACAAAACAAGCGCCCCCAGCAAGGAGCTATGACACCTTCTAGGCGACTCGTTGTTGTTGATTTCCTCATCACACCGCGACAAAAAAAAATGGCTGCGCGTGGGCTCCTTCGCTGCCTGTCTTCCAACTTTTTATCCGTCTCACCTTCGATCGCACCTTCGGTCCGACACAGTCCACGACTACTTACATCTATATCGTATTTTCAACGTGCGCTCGCCACATCCAGTCGGCTCACTGCAGGTATTTGCTCGGGACCTCATTGCGAAATAGCTACTCATGTAGCAGTACTAGCTAAGGGAAATGACACTGGAGTCACCGCTGCGGGACGGATAGTTGCATACTTATTTCATACTTAGTGGTATCCCTCAAATTCATTGTACATTGTCTGAACAATATGCATTGAAATCATATCCGGGTTGTGTTTTTGTAAACTGACGTTATGTCATCCTTCAGCTCTGAAATTCACAGACAAGCACGAATGGATCAGAGTAGAAGAGAGTGGAGTAGGAACCGTCGGAATCAGTAACTTTGCCCAGGTACTGTTCTTCAATGCATCCCAGTGCGAACGCCCTGCCACACACACACACACACACACACACACACACACACACACACACACACACACACAGGAGATAATGACTATGTTGTTACATTTTTAGGAGGCTCTCGGAGATGTGGTTTATTGTGGACTACCCGAGGTGGGCGCCAAGCTGGCTCAGCAAGGTGGGAAGAAGTCAAAGTTCTACTAGTTTGACATGTTATCGATCTCCTAATAACATGGGGTGTTTAACAATTTGTGCTGTCATGAAAAATGTTAATGTCATGAGCGTTCTCAAATTCCTTTAACAAAATAATATTTGTCTAATAGCCAATAATGTAAAGTGGACAACATGATCATTGTCTTCATGCTGTGCAGCCCGATGCATTTATGCATTATAGCAGCACTCCCTCGTATGTTATATTGCTTAATTGTTATTTGTTGACAGATCTAGTATACACATGGTAATGTAACTCAACGTCCAAATGAAGAACTACACTTTAAAACCAGTTTCTCTTTTTTCTCAGATGAGTTTGGTGCCCTTGAAAGTGTGAAAGCAGCCAGTGAGCTGTACTCTCCTCTAACTGGAGAAGTTGTAGAGATAAACACACTGCTGGCAGATAAGCCCGGTCTGGTCAACAAGTCCTGCTACACAGATGGTAAGAGACCACAGATGGTGTTGTTCAGTCAATTTCACTTGACTGAACAACACAGGGAAAAGTATAATTTGTGGTAAAGTATTATAGTCTCTGATCTTTTAGGACACAGAACCATTAAAACCTGTACTTCCATATTTCTGTGCTTTACAAAATGTAACATTTCATTCAAAGAAGTTGCATTAAGACAATAACTTCAGTTGGAATTCAGCTTGACCCTGCTGTAAAATGCAGGAACATTTATTCTTACAGTATATCGCACAAGCACATTGAAAATAGTACTTCTGTTTTATTCAAAAAATTCAGCACCTTACACCACAGCAAATGTGAAGGCTTAGCCGGCAATACAACTTTCTTATTCTGATTTCCCTCCAGGTTGGCTGATGAAGATGTCCATTGATAACCCTGCTGAGCTGGATGCTCTCATGGACGAGAAGGCATACGAGAGGTACATCCGCTCCATCGAGGACTGATCTCAATCTCCTCAGCCGGTTCCACACGACCACACCTTTTTCTCTCTACCACCGTTGGGAGGGGGCATGCATATACCCATGGCAAGAGCGTCTACCGTTCTACACTGGAACGGTTATAAGTAAAATACGCTCAAATACAGTGTTAATGACAGATTTTCCAAACACCCTGTCAACGTTTTATTGACAAATCAATTGTGCAAACGGGGAAGATGTAGTGTTTTTTGGCCCCATGATCTCAAATCCCCAAGCCTGAAGAGTTTCTTACTCTGTTCGTTACTTAAGCATTTCAAGTACGTTAAAGACTGAAGAATTACCCCTGTAGGGGTGGAGCCCTGTTGAGCACTATTATGAAGAATAAGCACTGATGTAACAAAGACCTGCTTGGTAACCTTGTTGCTAAGGTCAGGTAGAAAGTTGAATTAAAAACAAAACATTTAAATATTTTGTTTTCTCTATGATCTCTATCACTGTTATGAAGTTGTCTGCCTTTGCCACATAACCCAGATCCAGAATTTACAGTTTTGTGCACATTATGTGCCCACTGCAGTGACTCGGCAGAGATCAATCTGTTTTGAGTTACGATCAATGGCACGTAAATAAATATCCACTTTTCAGATGAATGAAAAAGATGAATAAATACACAATTCATTAAATCTTTGTCCATGGAAAAAAAAATTGTACTGCACCAATTAAAACGTTTTTCAATGAAGTCACCCTGGTTCAGATGACAAATCATTTAAAGCCAAGTCTATTTTGAAGTAAGATGAGGACAGAGAAACAATTATGTATTGGGTTCAGGCCCAATGCCATATCTGTTCAACTCCCTTACTTTGATCCCATCCATCATCTGTCTGGTGGATTATACTATTGAACTTTAGTCATTTGGCAGACTACACTTTTCAAAGTGACTTGTGTAGTCATACACGTCATTGATGAGAAGCTATCCAGCTCAAGGATGCCTACAGGTAGGGGGTGGGGAGCCAAACCCGGTACCTATTTGGCTCAGAGTCGAGCACCCTAGCCACTACAGTAGCCTGCCCCCTATTTCCCCTGAGTTCTCTGAGTTCCCCATTCCGCCCGGCACTACGAGGACTTGCCCTTGGCCGCTGGAGTTGGCCTGGCTCTTCCCCGGTTGGGGGCAGCTCGGGGGAGTCCCTCCAGTGTACGCATATCGCTCTCCAGCCTCTCCCTTCTCTGTGCCCCCTCATTCATCACGCTGGCAGAGAAGTCCCGCTGGTTAAGGAAGGCGATGGTCTCGTCGCGTTTGCGACTCACGTAGCCCTTCAGGACGGCGTTGTAGGGGTTCAAGGCGGCGTCCGCGTCGGAGTCTTCCCATTGGTGCTTGAATTCCATGCGGGTGATGACGGGCAGGAGGAACTGCTTCCCGCCGCCACTGATCTGGTCCCCGGACGCTGAGCCCAAGGCCTCTGAGACCAGACGGGGAGGCAGAGGCACCAGGTCGCAGCCGGTACGCCTGTCCACATACTCGCAGAGCGTGGTCCGTACCAGCGCCACGTCCTGCAGAGATTGGCTCCTCCGAGCTTCTAGATCTGTGACTATTGGCTCGGGGTAGGTATGCCCAAAAGTCACACCTGTGTTGGAAAGACAAGCGACACACAAAGCAGGAACATGTAAGCGTCACACTGATCAAAACAAACCAATTGTCCTTTTGGTCCGGTTGGTTTTAACTATCGGGAGGGGCGGCCGACCTGCACGCCGCAGCATTGATGCGGGGCATTTCCAGGGTTTGTGGATGATGTCATCGGGCAGCGCTGCGAGTTCAGGACACCATTTCCTGACATAACTGCCACAGGGGTCACAGGTCAAAGCGGCGTCGACCGGGTGCATCACAAAGTTCCAGTGGTCCAGTCCACACATCCCTCCGTTCTGCCACATCATGGCGTCGATCGCCACGTCCGCATCCAACAGAGTGTCCTGCATATACATCCAGTCGCGTTATTGGTCTGTCACAGTTACAGTAACAGTCTCGTAGGGTTTCACTGGCCCGCATTGCTCTATGTTCCCTAATCTAGTCACCGTTTTGCAGTGTTGTCTGACGTGTGTGATTGTAGGAATTTTCCCACACAGTCCACTACTACTAAACATTATGCACTGTAAAAAAGAAAAGCGTAGGCGGACTGCACACTTATTTCCACTCTATACCATGATGCATAGGGGTTTTCAGTGCTATTTCATTCATCCAATAAAGATGGCTCTGCACACTCATTTCCTTATGCAAATGAGCTGTCACAGAGTGACCTAATATGAGTTGGCTAGTTTATGCCACAATACACGGGACGCCCATGGATTTACGGTGCATAATTATTGCCCAACATATCCATATAATAATTTGATAACACATGTACAATGTAGTGTTCACTATAAAGGGCAGAGGGAACAAGTGCCTCAATTCGAACATAGCCAACATAAACCAAATGGCTAGAGAAACCTATCTGCGTTTGAGAGGGGGAGAGATGGTGCCCTACCTGGAACCAGCGGTAGCCCTCTTGCCAGGGCAGATGCAGGTAAGCTATGAGGAAGGACGCTACCACATGTCTCATGTAGTTGTTCACCCAGCCGGTCAACCACAGCTGCCTCATGGCTGCGTCCACCAGGGGGTAGCCTGTTCTGCCCCGCTGCCACGCCCTCAGGTGGCCACGGTCACTGCTCCATCTGAGAGCCTGTGGGAGAGAGGCCAAGGAGTACACACTGGTGGTCAACCTGAGGACCACACTTTAATACGATATCACTTTATAAAAGAGCCTGACTGGGAAATTCTAGGGGTGTAATAACAGCATTATAGGACAGTGAAACTCAAAAAATAAAAAGGATACAAATAAGAATAAAAATTCAAATTAATATAATTTCCACAATATGAGTACAAACTGAGTACTATCCAGTGTGTCTTCTACAGACAGGCTCTACCTTGTACGCTGGTCGTAGAGACTCCCAGGGCAGGTCAGGGAACAGTGTGAGCTGCCAGTAAGCCAGATCCCTCCAGGCCAGTTTGCGTTGGAACTTTTGGGGTCTGCACCGTGCACTTTTGGCATCCCATAATAACCAGCGTGGACTGATCTGCCCCCAGTGGAGGTAGGGAGACAGACAACTGGTGTTGGGGGAATCGGCCCGTCCTGACTCTTTCTCGTACCTGTACACACCTAGGGAAGCAACTCTTTTTAGACAAGGGAAATGTATGTGACTGAAAACCCTATATTTGTGTGTATGTAGTGGTGCAGTCAAAGTGGATATCGCCCTTCCATTTATTTATTTGTTTTTCTCCCCCCCGTTCACCTTCCCTCCCATTAGGGGAAAGGGGTAGACAGCTGTTATTAATGAGGTCTGACCGCAGTGGTTCTCTATTCTAAAGTTGGACCATCGTGCCCCTTTGGTACTGGTCAGGTCAGTCATAGTATGGTGTCTGTGTTTGTCAGTGGGTTTTGTTGTCTCCCTCTCACTCAATGTGTTAACATGCACACAGGAAACGTGGCAATACCCTGCTTACCACCATAACCAAGTTTCCTACATGCCAGTGCGTTTAAATTCCCACCGGAAAGACGATTTATAGCTAGGTTTCCAGACTGCCATGTAAACTGCCAATTCAACACACGTTTGCATGTAAACTTAATGATCAAGCATCCCCTTCTGAATTTTCTGTGGGAAAGTAACAATAGTATTTAAGGAATACAAATCTCACCATCCTGCAGAAAGGCCTCTAAACGTGCGTGAGCGCCTTGCTCGCTGAAATCCCATGAAGAGCGGATGTTGGCCGCCCAGTCAATCTGTGTACGAAAAATAAACCCCATGTATTAATCTTATCCCAATACGAGTGGTTAGTGACTGTTGATTACAACGCCGCCGTGGTTACTGACCACAGTGCCATCCTTCCTGCGGGGCATTCGCGCCAGACCAAGCGCGTCGAGGGGGGCACCGGGGGGCCAGTGGGAAGGGGTCGGCATGGAAACGGGAGGGTCTATGGGAAGGCCCAACGCGGTGCCTGGGTTCTGCTCGCAGCAGCTGATGAAGTGGGACACTGAACCGATGCCTGAAAACAGACACAAAGGATGGCTTAGGCCAGTCTAACCTTGGGTGTATGGCGCTAGCAGCAACATTGAGTATGTGAACAGATAAGAGATCCCCTGTAGCAACACTAACGTAACCTAACTGTATAGCAACACCATCAGCGTCCAAAATTAGAAACATCTGCTTGCCAAGCAATTGTTTTCATGTGTAACCCTGAATTTGTGTCACCTGCCAGATGGTCAAATCGATCCACGCTTAGCTGATGGCAGGGGTTGGTCACCATTGAGCTTGGCTTGTGACTGGGTTTAGAACTACTATCAATACTGGCTGCTCACAGTAACCCCAGGGCTAACGTTACATTCACACTACATGCCGGAAAAGTTGAAAAATTCAAACTTTTTGACGCAGGCAACGGAGCCGACAGAACGGACGGACCCACAATGCATTTCGAGAGCGCCCCGCGCAAAGCCAACGAGATCCGTCCGACGGACGCATGTAGTGTGAACCGGGCGTTACCTCTTAGCCCCACTCCCTCGGTGCTGACCGAGTAAGGTTCTCGGAGACAGTAGGAGTGCACCATCCGACACGCCACGTTGGCCTTCTGCAGCCCGGCCACCGCCCGCTGGTCCCTCTCCCTCAGCCAGGGCTCGTAGAGGGCCGTGGCCAGCACCGTCCGGGCCCCCGTCTCCTCCGCCAGACCCAGCAGGGCCCGCAGAGAAGAGCCAGAGTCGGCCTTCAGGAAGACCAGGTGACTGCCCATACGCTCCAGGGCCACCTGGAGACACGCCAGGGCCTGATGGAGCCAGTACTTACCTGCGGGATCAGAGTGGAATCATCCATTCACGTTGCGTTTTCAATGTCAACAATCAACTACGGTACACCCCCGACAGACAATTAGTCTCCGACACCAACCCAGTTCTACATATTCATTACTAAATGCATGCTTATTATGACATAAGTATAATCATTGAACTTTATCGAAACTTACATGCCCCTCCAATTGCCATGGTAACCCCCGGCCCCTCCTCCTCGGCAGGGCTCCATATGAAAACGGGGATGACCGGCGCGCCCACCTCCAACGAGCCAATCAGAGCCGGGTTGTCGTGGAGCCTCAGGTCCCGGCGGAGCCACAGCAGGACCGGGGGCGTGGCCGAGGGTGAGTGAGGCAACCCCACCACCACACGCTGGCCACACCCCTTACCTCGCTGCCGGCGGTTTTTGGAGCGTTTGGGCTTCGTTTGGGCTTCGCCGTCGTTTACGGCATCCCCCCGGTTGTTTCTTTGGTGGAAGGCGGGAGACGCAGGGTGACCAGAGAGTTTGTGTCCACTGGTCTGTGACGGGGATGCGTGTGTCTCTGTGGTTGTGGGGAGCAGGGGAAGGCCTCTGGAGGTGTGCGCAGGCGGAGAGCTAGACGGGTCCCCAGAGCCCAGAGTCTTTGGTAGGTTTCCACTGGGTTTGCTTCCTCGCCCACCTGCTACTGCTGCTGATTGTGCATAGCTGAGTCCAGGGAGAGTTGGGGTTTTAGACGTGGTGGCACCGCGCGGAAGTGAACCCCCAACCTTGCTTTGGTCCCCTCCCTGCCACACAGGAGGTCTGGACTCTGGTCTGCAAGCGGGCTTCTGCTGGGGCTTAACATCAAGTAGAGAGAGCGCCAAAGCAACTTCTAGCTCATCTTCTTCATCCTGTTGGTCAACACAGAAGACAGACAGTTCTCAAAGCAAACCTGGTCAATAATCAGGAAATACAGAACTAATGATTAGTCAAATATGTAAAAAAAAAAAAATGCACACTCCTGTGTACATACATGACGGTATGTACACACTCCTATATACACACACTCCAAACATTTTTTAATTACAATTTTTCTACTGTGGTGTGTAGATGGCTGATGCGCGCGCGCACACACACACACACACACACACACACACACACACACACACATATATATATATATTTGCATATTTAGGTCGATAGAGGCAATATGAGTAATTTCTAATACAACTTGTAACCGGTAGAGAAAAACTCGGGTCTGCGACATGCAAACACGCCCACAGGCAGCTGAATACCGTAGTAGACCCTTACTTTTGAGAAGTATTCCACATAAATGGAGAGGAGCGTGGAGTGTTGAGAGGGGTCCACAGTGGCCAGAGGTTGAATGAGGGAGGGAAAGACCGAACGGGTTTCGCTGTGTCCCATGGCAGATACACAAATACCGAAGAACCCTCCAGGATCCTCTCCACCTAACACCAGTTGTTGTAACGTGTTACTTAAAGAGGCAATGTTATCGGCAGCACCGGCCATTGTCCGTTTAACGTTCATCTAATGAATGAACTGTTCATATAGAACAATGTCACGAACCTAATGTAACGATCTGACTTGTGCTCACTTAAGTCAGGAATATTTGCTGGCTACCAAACAGCTGAACAAGCGGGTTACACAAGCCACGAGCGATTGTTTTGTAACCAGCCAACCAAGGGAATTGTAATACCTCCTCGGCGCCGGTAGGTGGAGCACAAGTGCCATCAAGATGGGAAGAAAGGAATTGCAGCTACAGTGATTTTTCTTTGCACGTATTCCTTATGATGATAGGAATTATGTCGTTTGCATGTAAAGCCTGTTTTCAGAAATGATACTTATAATTTTTAACAGCGCTTTACTAATGACTCATTAAAGGACTTAAACATAATTTACTTTTTGGAGGATTTGCATACAACTTGGAACAAATAATGGAATGTGACAGCATCTTGGGTCCTAAGCACACGTCTACTCATAAACCTCTTGTAGAGTGGATAGTAATCATCCTAGCATCCCACACAGTGAAAAATCTATTCTAATAATTTTACCTCAACAGGGAATTACAAAATACACTTGACGGTAATCTTTATAATGCTGTCTGAAAAGTAAGTGTTGTATATAAGTCATGATGTGACGATAGCTGTGGTACGCGGGCAGAATGGCGGATGGAGAAAGAGAGAGGTAGAGCGAGAGAGAGGGAGAGAGAGCGAGGGAATCAATAGTGTTTAGACAGAGAAGTGGAGTCTAAGTGTGTGATCAATAGAGAGCAGAGAGGAGAGATTAGCTGCTTTTCTCTCTCAAACTAACGCTGACAAATTGGTGAATTGGTGTATCGGCCCTTGGGCTAAATGGATTGACCTGCTGTTTCCATGTTCTACCGTGTACTGTCAATAAAGATCGGTGTTCAACGTGGCTCTCAATGAAGGGTGTGAGTGAGGCAAAGCCACGCGGGGAGGGAGAGAAAAAGGGAAAATGGAGGAAGTACAGGAAGGTGGGTTGCAGCGACGTTGCAGGCAGGCAAGCAGGCTGGCTGCAGCTCAGGTGGTCAGGGCTGTGTGGCTTGTTTGTCCAGAAAACACCGCCACAGCCACAGCCGTGTCTCATTAACGTGCACGTGCGCTGGTATGGCGGGCCTCGTGCATGGGCGTTATGAAAAAAAAAAAACATAATAACATCTCGAGCAAAATTAATGGAAAGACAGATTAAAAACTAAGTGGGAAGAAACGGGGCGCTGCTATAGCTATTTGCAACTCATAAATCATTCTGACACGCCCACGCACATATAGACACGGCATATGCTCACACACTTGCGCAGACACACACACAGACACACACACACACACACACACACACACGCTTGCATAAACACACACACACACACACACGTACTGTAATTAACCACAGGCTATTTACTGGCTCCTGCTGTAAATTAGACATGCAGACAGAGTTATTACATTAGGGGGATCTGCCATGCAGAATACCAACAGAAGAGTAGGGGGGGGGAGTGTGTGTGCAAAACAACCACCTCCATCTAACACAAACAAAATGTAACGCACACGCGCCCAGCCAAAACACGGAGAAACCAGAAAGAAGAAAGAAGATATAGGGAGGAATCATAGTGTTACGCCGCCAATGAAAAGGAAGCTCCTTCCGAGAGAATAGGGGCCCCCAGCTCTTTGTTCCCTGCTGCATTTCATTATCTGTAACGCCAGCCGACCCACACACACACACACACACACACACACACACACACACACACACACACACACACTCTCATATACACCCACACTCGCACCTCCCCCTTCCCTAAAGCTGTCTGCCTGTGCTCCTCCTGACTCGCAGCAGCCGAGGAGGAGAGGAAATAAAGACATTGTCACTGCAAAAAACCGCGACTCCCTCATGGCCGCCATTGGATGCACGGTCATCCCGCAGCCAGGTTTTTGAAGACGCTGTCAAGGCTCGCCACCGAACCCCCTCAGGGGTTGAGCTGCACGGGCTGGCTGGTCCCCGGGGGGGAGCGGCGGGGGACCGGTCATTCGGACCGGAGGGGAAGCAGGGGTAGCCTCCCCTCACGTTCAGTATCGGCCAGAATATTACAGAATGAGTCGAGTTGAATGAGGCAAATATTGAGCTGTTGTCTTCAGTGGGCCGCCCGTTTTGTAATGCATTGTTTGACCAGTGTGTCTGTGTGTGTGTGTGGATGGATGGATGTGTGTGTGTGTGGATGGATGTGTGTGTGTGTGTGTGTGTGTGTGTGTGTGTGTGTGTGTGTGTGTGGTGTGTGTGCGTGTCCGTCCTCTGGCTTCCCTCTGCCTCTCTCTCCCGCTCAGCCCTCTCCGTTCCTCTCTGTTTTCCCACGGTGATCGATAGCTCATTACAATCATTGACTGTGGCTCATCAGCACCTGTTTAGTCCGGAGACAGAGAGACAGAGCGGGAGAGGGACACACACACACACACACACGTGGAGAGAGAGGCTGAGATAAAGAGAGAGAGAGTGTGTTCTAGTGTCTATTTGTGCGATTAGATGGTATTGATAGATTAGACTGAATCGGTCTGAAATCACAGATTCCGATTCAATGTCGCACGCATTCCCCCCGTCCCCCCCCCAGAGCCCCCCCGTCCCCCAGCCATTCGTTGTTTGTATTACGGGGCTACATCTTACTATGCACCTCACGTGGCGGTCGTGGTTTGTTGCTATGGTGATTGCCAGGGGAGCCAGAGTATTATAGGTGTTTATCCTAGACAGGAGGACGGCTGCTCACCGTCTACCAGCGCGCCTATGCTCTAAATGTACCCCCTTCTGTAGGATCACCACAACAGATAGACAAAGGGAAAGCACACACACACACACATATATACACACACACGCATATACATAAACATAGACACACACATACACATAGACACTTACGCATAGACATCCACACACACGCCCATACACACACACACACACACATACAAACACATACGTACACACACACACACCCATGTTCACACACACAGACACAAAAACCCATATACACACATACACACACATACAAAGACACACACACCGAACATGGACGCAAACACACACACAGGGTGTGTAGCAATGTGTGTGGATGGTAGATTATATTTATGGAAGAAAGACCTTGTTCAAATACTCCTTTGTGGGTTTAGTACACCACCACTGCAAAAGCTTTTTAGGGTGAGCGACCACTAAAAATGGAAGAAATCAAAGAGAGAGAGAGAGAGAAGGGGAGACAGGGCGAGCGAGGGAGTGCATTGAGGGAGTCCATTGGAGGGAATGGTTAAAAGCACAGACAAGAACAGTAAAATGGGGCAGACATGAAATAAAAGGTCAAAATACGACCAAAGAAAACCCCCCCTGTGGTTTCATTCAGTGGGGTGTGGGAGGTATAGCAAAGAGGGGGTAAAACAGTGTAAGGGGAGAGAGAGAGAGAGAGAGAGAGTGAGGGTTTAAGGAACAAGAGGATATAAATAGAGGGAATTCAATGGAGGAGTGAAAAGAGAACAAGTCCCCCCCACCGCACCAACTCTCCACATGCATAAATTACACACGCCATTTACATATTCATTATATGTTGTGTACTAATGAGAGTGTTTGCTTAATAGCTCCATCACCACTGGCAGCTTTTGTTTGATTAAAAAAAAAAAAAAAAAAAATGTAGAGAAGACGACGAAGGGAAAAAAAAAAAAAAAAGCAGCACTTGGTAATCTCATTAAGTGGGGTGAGGGAGCCGGTGTCCACTGCATTTTATATTTATGGAGGAGCACATTAACCAAATGGCCGTACCTGAGCGTATAGACCTGCGTACGAGGCTGCTGCTGCTGCAGATGTGGAGTCAAGGGCCCCCGACGAGGGGGGGGGGGGGGGTAATGGTTGATTAAAGCACAATGGAAGATCTCTCCAAACTCAAGGTCCATCTCCTCTCTCTCTCTCTCTCTCTCTCTCTCTCTCTCTCTCTCTCTCTCTCTCTCTCTCTCTCTCTCTCCATCTCTTCTTTCTCTCTTCCTGACTCTTTCTTTGGTTTTCCTCTCCATCTTCTTTCTCTCTCCCTCGCTTTTCTCTCTACCTCTTCTCTCTTTTATTTTCCTCTCTCTCTCGTCCTCTATTCTCTCTCTTTTATTTCCCCTCTGTCTCTCTCTCTCTCTCTGTCCCTGTCTCTCTCTCTTTTATTTCCTTCTGTCTCTTCTCTCTGTCTCTGTCTCTCTGTTTAATTTTCTCTCTCTCTCTCTCTCTCTCTCTCTCTCTCTCTCTGTCTCTGCCTCTCTCTCTCTCTCTCTCTCTCTCTCTCTCTCTCTCTCTGCCTCTCTGTCTCTGTGGAGCGACTGTGGAGCCTCATTAATTAACTATAGTTGAATCGCACACACAGCACTCCTTCAGGTGCCCCTCCGTCTCCCCGGTGACGGACCCCCCCGCCCGCCACCAGCGGTGCTGGTCCGCACACACACCGAAAAGATGTCCGTACACACACATCGCCCCTGAAGAAAAAAACGTCCCGTCCCGTCCCCCCCCCCCCTCGCATTAGAGCGAAACGTGTGTACACACAAAACGTAACCTAACGTGAATGACTGAGAAGTGCTAATAAGCGAGAGAGAGAGAGAGAGAGAGAGAGAGAGAGAGAGAGGAGAGAGAGA
>NC_140283.1:12754870-12794211 GCF_964030765.1 Micromesistius poutassou | reverse complement strand
GGTGGCAGCGTGGTGGTGGCAGCGTGGTGTGGTGTGGTGCGGGCGGCAGGGCGGGGGGGGGGGGCAGTGGGGACGCCGCCACGCCCACGCCACGCCACAAGGAGACCGGCGGCGCTACAGGATTATTCACAAAAACAAACGATCACAGCCGACGCCGACGGGGACGCGGCGCGTCAGGCCGTTTATCACACCGGGAGGAGAACGCCCTGTTTGTTTGGACCCCCCCCACACCCCCCTACCATGTTAGCCCATCAGGGGTGCCAGCTGGGCGGGCGCCGTGCCAGGCCCCCCCCCCCCCCCTCTCCTCCGCCCCGCTCCGCCCCGACGCCAGGGCGAGCCAGGAGCCAAACAAAGTGGCGCGTGGAGAGGCACACGCCACCACCCGCCGCCCACCGCCGCCGGCGCCGCCCGGGACAAGGGCACTCACCTCGGAAGGATTTGTGGCTAATCGGCTGTTTCGTTGGCATCGGACAAAGCCCGCGGAAGAGGGTGCCAAGGGGGGGGCGGGGGGGCGGGGGTGCGCAGACGGGTGCCAGCGGATTCTGTGGTGGCATTCGGTCGTTTGTTTGTAATTGCCGTCAAGGGCGCCGCCATGCGGAGAGCCTGGTGGCGTTTTGCCAACGGTTTTTTGAGCGCAAAAAAAAAAAATACACCCCCGACAACGACAACGGATCACCTCCGTACGGTGAGCTGGGGGAGATGCCTTGGATGTCTGTGTTGTTCCTTCCCTGGTAATAAGATTCCCTCAAGGGGGGGGGGGGGGGGGGGGGGGGGGTGGTGTGGGGGAGGTGTGGGGGAGGCGGGGAGGGGAGCGATGGCACGGTGCCAAGGGCAGAGGTAACAGGCGCGATGCTAGCTACCGACAGATGCTGAGAGGGGAAACTGCTTAGTCACCGCAGCCTCCCGCCCTCGCCGTAAGCAGGAAGTGGAGGACGGGCGCTGGGGGAGGGAGCCGCAGAGGGAGCCGCCGTGCCGTGGAGTGGAGGCTACCGGAGACGTTGACGGCGAGGGGTTGTTTTTTTTTGGGGGGGGGTCGTGTGTCGGTGCCCACCCGCCCGCCACTGGGGTGCCCGCCTGCCTACCTACCTGCGGCGCCCCCGTCACGGGAGGAACATCTCAAGCCGTGCGACCCTCCCCCCCCCCCCCCCCACCCCCCCCCCCCCCCCCCCCCCCCCGGGGGGATCGTACCACTTTGCGGAAGGCGCCGGGAAAAAAACGGGAAGCAACATGGAGAGAGAGGAGGAAGGGGGTGGCGAAGCGGGTGCGGGTGTTGTCGTTCTGAGAACTTTGAAGGGTTCGTGTGGAGATGATGCTGGCGATGGTGTGGTGAATCCGGTTTTTGCGGCGACCCACATGCACACACGCACGCACGCACACACCTTCACCTGGGATGTTCTTAAAGGGATATCCCGTCAAGACTGCCGCCTGCTGTTAAAGGGGAGGGGCACGTGTTGGCATCATGGTCCTCTGGAGTGGGACGCCAGTGTTTCCCTTCTGACAGTGGGGGGGGGGGGGGTGGTTTCGGGGGTTGTGTAGTGGGGGGGGGGGCGGCAGGCGTCAGGGTGCGGGCAACTGTCTGGGCATCTCATCTGCGACTAATTAACAGCCACACACTAATTCCAACAGCCGATCAAAATTAGCGATTTAATCGCTCGTCAACGCTCCTACCGCGCCACGTACCCCCCCCCCCCCTCCCTCCCGCCCTCCCCTTAATTGTGCCTTCTATTTGGACACGTGCGGATAAGCCGAGGAGCGCTGGATGCACCGCCCCACCCCCCACCCCCACCCACACCCCCCCCTCCTTCTTCCTCGCCCCTGTCTGTCTTGCCTCCTGAGACAGCCAGACACCAGAGGGATCTTAATTAAGCCCGGGTTCATTATGCAAATGAGTGTACGACACAAACGGCAGCAAAAGGTGGAGCCGGATGCAGAACTGAATGGAAACGGAACGGAACGGAGGGGTGAGGGACGGATTACGCAGAATAAGCAGAACGTCCATTGTTGTTGTTTTTTTTTTATGCTGATGCTAGCCATAGTACTGTGTCTCTCTGTGAGGTTGCATGGGGAGGGTCTGGGCTGACGGGTGATGGGAGGGGTGCAGCCTGGTTTGACTCCCACACCCTGCTCCACAGCTACGGACACCTAGACGCTCTCTCTTTCTTTCGCTCTCTCTCTCTCTTGCTCTATCTCTCTCTCTCTCTCTCTCTCGGCACATACAGAACAAACAACACACACATGGAAAGGAAGCGCAGCGTCTTTATGACATTATGGGATGGTTGCCATGGTTTCCACACCCTGGAAGACAGACAGACAGACAGACAGAAAGACAGGGGACAGAAACACTGACGGTGGTGGCTGCATGGGGCCTAATGTCATCCTAGTTTAATCATTGTATGGGATCACGGGGTTCATGCAAATTCATTTGCATATCATTAAAGTGAGAGAGGTTATTTTGTATGGGCGGCTGAAATGGGATTTGATAAAAGGCAGAAAAAAAAAGGAAGGCAAAATGGAAGGAGCCCGTTATTAAACAGCAATGTTTTATAGTCTGCCAGCCGATTCATTTAATTTAGGCATAATTAAAATGTGTCAGACTCAATCAATCACGCCAACAGGGGACACTATCAATTTTTCCTCTCGAAAGAAAAAGACTAATCAGTGGATGTGCGGGCTGTTAAAATGTTCAATAACATCCAGGGTACTCCAGTCCGACGTCAAGCTGACCCTATGTACTCCTGCTTCCCTTTTCCTTTATGCAGCTGAAGGAGACGATCAAACATGGCCATTGTGATCTCAATGCATGCTATCAGGGCCCCGGCCAGCGTGGCAGACAGGTGGTGATACCACTCTATATTTGTCAATAAGAGTACAGCTCACTCTTTTTGACCCCGGCCGTAAGCTGTGTGTGTGTGTATGTGTGTGTGCGTATGTGTGTATTTGTGTCTCTGTGTGTGTGCGCGAGTGTGTGCGCTGGCGCACAGCTCTCTCCTTTGCATAAGTGATGTAATTACGCCGCCCTTTCACATGCAGATCAGTTTTGACAACATGACAATCACTCCAGCACACGTATAACCTCACACAAACACACACACACACACACACACACACACACACATATATACACACACACAGGCACCCCAACACCCTCCCTAAACCGCAACTCACCGCCACGCGTACCGCCGTGACCAGCCCCCCTAACCCCCACTCCCTCCCTCTCCCCCTCTCTCCACCCCCCCCTCCCCCCCCCACCCCCAGCTCAGAGGGAGTCTGTTGTCTGTGGGCAGAGGGTGTAAAGATTAACATAATCCAGCTAATAAGTATGAGTAATATTCACACAGCGACGCGTGGCGTATACACCGCCCCGCTGATGCGTATTTGTATCTCATTATAGATGTAAAGTACTGAATGGAGAGAGAGAAGGGGGAGGGGGCGAGTCGCGTGGATGGGGGGGGGGGGGTTACCAAAGGAAAGGGTGGAGGGGGGGGGGGGGGGGGGGGGGGGAGCTTGGAGGGGGGGGATTCACCCCACACACACACAAAAAAAAAAAAAAAAAAGAGAGAGAGACGAAGACAAATCATTAAATCTAAATCGAGACATGTCTGACGCCGGTTGCCGTTTTCAAAATGTTTTGCCGTTATTGCTTTGGTCTAGGAGTTCTGAGGGGCTGGATGTGTGAGGTGGGGGGGGGGGGGAAGACGACGGTACACACCCTACTAGATGACTCGAGGAGGAGTGTTTGTAGGGCGGTGCACAACCGGTGTGTGGTGTGTGTGTGTGTGTGCCGAGAGGCAGGGTTGTGCGAGTGGCGCGTTTGCCCGCGAAACAGGGACATCTGTGCGGTGTGCAGGCATATCCCCGGCCCATTCACAGAAGGAGCCGGATGATCCCGGAGTTTACATTTCTTTTCAGTTGTTCCTCCCCCCCCGCCCCCCCCCCCCGCTGTAGAATGAGGGAAATCTAAATAGAGCGTATGTGCCGCTCGCAGGCCAGCTCTGCCACATGATTGATTAGGATGGGGGGACAACCATTAAAAAGTCATTTAAAAGATGGATAGGGACCACATCTCCAAATAAAAACCACTTTATACCTGATGAAGTGCTGAACAAACTCTCCTTCAAAGACATTTACTGATTACTCCCTGTGTGTGAGTGAGCGAGTGAGTGAGTGAGCGCGCGCGCGTGTGTGTGTGTGTGTGTGTGTGTGTGTGTGAGTGAGGGAGTGAGGGAGTGAGGGAGTGAGTGTAATGTGTGCAGTGATCGTTATTTCTACATACGGGGGCTGGATACTATACAAGGTGTTCACTGCACCTGTAAGACCATATAAGGAAGTTGTGTTTGTGTTTGTGTGCGTGCGTGCGTGCGTGCGTGTGTGTGTGTGTGTGCGTGCGTGCATGTGTGTGCATGTGTGGCGATGCTCTCAGGCATGTTTGGGCTTAGAAAACAGGAGAACAATTAGATGTGTGGATGAACAAAGGCGTGTGAGAAATGCATGTGGACAGCGACGCAAATTGTGCGTGCGCTTATTTGGGCACGGAGAAGCTTACACACCCCTGACGCGGGCCTCATCCTGCACACACACGTGCACACACACACACACACACACACACAGTGTGATTGAAATGCATCTGATAGCAACGAGAGAGGCCGTGTGTGCTGTCTACGAAAGCTTTCTCCCCCCATGCTCAGCAGAGCTGCATCTCTGGATGTATTTTTATATTTTGAGTCTCTGTCTCTTTAACTGGCGGCAGTGGCTCCCCCCACACACACACACACACACACACACACACACACACACACACACACACACACACACACGCACACACGCACGCACACACGCGCAGTACGCTTTGGGACTCATGCATAAACATGAGCTGGCCTTTCAGCTCTCTCCTCACATAACCAATCTAAATCTAAATGAGCCCCCCCACTACACATACACCAGCAGGCAATGACATTACACCCTCAGCCCCCCCCCTGCCCTCCCCCATTCCCCCCTCATCCCCCTACCTCCACTACCACACACCCTCCCCCCCCCCCCAGCATCACATATACACCAGCAGGCAATAATTTCACGCCATCCCCCAAGCCGCCGCCTGCACCCCCAGCCGCCCCCCCATCCCCCTCCCCCCTCCCCAATCCCTCGTACACCCTTTTGCCGCAACCCCACCAGCTGCAGAGTACTCATCTGATTAAGAGAGGCAGGCGGGGGGGGAGAAGAGAATTGGTGGAGTTGAGAGGCTGATGGTGGTGGTGATGGTGGCGGGGGGGGAGGGGGTGGGGGGTGGGGTTAGCCTTATCAGAATGACTTTCTAAGATGGCTATCATCCGCCAAGAGGCTATCTCACAACCGCCTCTCTTCTCTTGCGTTTTTCTTGGCTTTTGTTCACAATACATATCTGCCCCGGCCATCGCCACCGTTGTCGTCAACCAGGCAAAAGAAAATACAGAAACCCTCTACCCTCCCTCGCTCCTCCTCTCTCCTGGACCCGGTGTGGCGAGGGGACGAATGTCTTGCGGCGGTTTCGCCTGAGGCGGCGCGGAGCCGTGTGCGTCACCGCCGGTGCTGCTGTGATTGGTTTTTTTTGGATTATTGTGTTCCTTCCAGGTCCTTTTTTTTTTTTTTTTACCAAGACCTCAAAGTTTTGCCCCCAAATAAAAAATTTCAAAAATCAATCGTGTCGACATCTCAAGAGTGAATTTTGCACGTGAAAATGTGTCTCCTAAATGTCCTAGATGTGCTGTAGTGTGCAATTTCTCCCCCCCCTCCCCCCCCCCCCTTCTCTTTCTCCCTGAGTCGTAAAACACATTCTCATCAGCAGCAGCAGCAGCAGCAGCAGCGACGGCAGAAGCAGCAGCAGCAGTAGCAGAAGGAGCCGCGGTGCAATTCAGCCAATGTCGTTAATATTCATCATATTATTTAGTCACAAAGGAAACTCATCTGGCTGAATGTCACAGATGTAATTAATGAAGTGACCCCAGAGGTCAGAGCTCCTCCATTCACCAAGTGCCCGAGCGCCACGCTAAGACACACCGTTACACATAGCAAGCACCACACAGACACACAACAGCACGGACTTGTGTGGGGATATATATACAGATGTATGTATATTTACACACATACACACAGGTGTGTGTGTGTGTGGGTGTGTGAGAGAATTCACAAAATGGCTTCGTCCCATGCAAAGGCAAAATAAGATGAGACCAGAGCGTGCACCACATCTGACTTTATTTTACCTCAGTGGAGAAAGGGTGGGGGAGGGGGGGGGGAACATACACACACCAGTAAGGGTTCGGTGGGTGGGGGGGGTAGACATACTAATACCACTGGAGCAGGACATAAGGACAGGTGCACATCACAGGTATCTTTTTGGTCATCACTATGGCAACAACATCTCCAGGAAATAAAAAAAGGAAAAACCAATAGAACAGAGTAGTAGTTTTACCTACAGTAAGGACAACGGCATCCCTTCAACCATGGAGGACCCAATATGTACATCTTACAGTCCGGAGGACCAGGGGAGGAGCGGCTAAATGAACGGTAACAGGGATGAGTATGTAAGGAATCGAACAGACACTGCCTCGGTTGTATTTGGAATGCACGTCTTTCTACGGAAGAAAAAGCTCATTGGTATTGTCGTAAACATTGGTTGGTTTAAAGAGCAAAACGTTAAGACATTTTGAAAGCGGGACGGCGGGGTCTATGGTTTCAGTAGAACTGTCTGATCTGGACAAATGGACATTGTGAAAAAAAAAATAAGAAAGGCAAATACTGTATTGGTAGAAATGTTGGTTTCATCAGGTAGCGGTTCTGTATCAAAATAGGTTTCATCAGTTGTGTGTGTGTGTGTATTGTCTAAGAAATAGAAGTATTAAGGCTGTAACGATTTCAGTCCTCAGTCAGAATGAGGTGATGTTCAGTACAATGCACTAAAATGAAAATGTAACCGAGCTCATCTCGCTTTTGGTTAATATCTCAAGGAGATTCGTAATACACACACGGGTTTATCAGCACCTTAGAAAGAAATCCTAACCAAATCTATCTACCGGTGTATTTAACTGTCAAAGAAAAATGGTATTAAACATATGCATTACATTTTTAAATGTGTATCGTTACAACCTTAATAAGAAATGTTATTCAAAATAAAAAACTTAAATAACAATTGCAAAGTGGTAAAAATCTTTTTGTTCATCTCTTTGGGCCACGGATAATTATTAGATACAGAACGCCAATGATGGAATCCAACTCAGAACATATGCATGTGACAGAATAACGTAGGCATGTTATCAACAGCTTCAAGGTATCTTTACAGTTTGTAGTTATTAAAGCCTAACAGGTAAAGCGATCGGAGCATGCATCTTTCTACAGTATTGTTAGAAACTACAGTACATTAGCAGCAAACTGGACATCCTTAAGGGCTGAAGTTCAACACTGGTAAGAAAAAAAAATCTGAAAAAAAAATGAAAACAAACCGCAAATTCTTTTTTGAAGAGGAGTAAAACTTTTCAACCGCTATATTACAGACTGCCATGGCTCTAGTTTGGTGTTTTGGTTACAGTCTCCAGTGTGCTTATTGAGAGGCAGAAAACAGTAGCTTAAATATAGGGACTCTTTCCTTCTTTAAAAATAGCAACACATCGTCAAGTAAACAGTAGCGCTTTTTTGTAGTTCATACGGTAAAGTATCATCACGTCTTTGGATTTTTGTCTTAAAGCATTCATTATTGTTTAGCTATTATTGTTATATTTTCATTATTACAGTTAGAATAAAAGACTTGGTTGCAAATGAACAGGAAAAAAAAGAAGGAAAGAGAGGAAGAGGAAAGAAGTGGAAAAAACGGTTAGAAGAAGAAAGACAAAAGGAACTAAAGTGTACAAAAATAACATTGATAACATCCAAAGTTGGTTTTTTTTCTTCTCTCTCTCAGTTTTGCGCCGACGCTCCCCATCCGTAGAAACGGGAACTGTTTCACAAACATCCAATGAGTCAACCATACAAAAGCTAAATACTGTACATTTACCCCTCACACTATTAAACACTTTAAGTCTTAATAAGGTTTGTGGAACAATCTACTACTCAAGGAGGTGAAAAGCTCAGATCTTTGAAATACAGCGGTGTGTTCATTAGATATCTTGTAATACTTCCGGGTTAAAGCATGCCACTTCTGTTGTGAAAACAGAAAACTGTTATAGTAGTATTATGGTCACCTTTGAAACAGAGCCAAGTTGAACTGTAGTCCTGAGCATAGAAAGCTTTACATTAAAACACATAACATTTGTAAGCCATTGGTATATTCAAATAGTAAGGAAAGGCAGTAAGTCACCTTACCCTAACATATCAAAGCTGTCATCATTTTTCTCATAATCATGACACTATTATATCGAAGCAAGACAGTTTTATCTCAATCCATACGATTTTTATATTAAGAAACTATTACTAAACACACACAATGTAAATTCGAGTTTGGTTAATGTTTTCATATACAGTATAATGGTTGAGTGCTATAAAAATAGTTTGTCCTTTTTAGGGACAAACTGGCCTTTGCTTTCTGTGCTATTTGGGTCATTATCCACTAAAGGAACATACACGGTGTACACAGATGTACACGACAGAAGACTCATCATTGGCTTGTGGAGCTGGCTCACTGCACCAATCAGTCTTTTGGTGCGATGCGTAGCAACGCTAGCCGCAGGTTTCACCCACTTATTTGACAGACGTCAGCGCTGCAGTTTTGAAAATGAAAAACCAACATGTTGAAACTAAACCCACAGACATGTAAAATTTTGGTTACGAGCTTTGGAATCTGAGACAGTAAAAGCTCTTTGTGAATACCTCAGTCCATTTCAAGGATATTACTTTTTTTTGTATTTTTTTTGTCGTTTTTTTCCTTCAGTTCATCGTCATCCGTTGACTGCTTGTTTTTTTGTTTTTTTCCCCCTTCAAGTTTCTCTTTTGGAGTTCTCCTATTTACACTAAAATCTCTTTGACAATTCTTTTTCATTCCAGTCGAGTCGCGACCGGCTACATGCTACACAGCTAGCAGACGAGAACTGTCTGTTTGAAGGGCCCGCGGAGAGTCCGTCATGGAGACTAGAGAGGTAGACAGCAGGTCTAGCTGGGCAGTGAGGTCACACACTTGGAGAATGCTCTTTGGCCTCTGTGGCATCTGGTTGTTTAAATAAATACGGCGTTTGGTTTTGGTTCAGTGTCTGGAGGGACATGGGAGATGTAGTTCTCGAGCTGGAAGCAGGGAGGTGCCCCGGGGGGGGGGGGGGGGGGGGGTTGGGGAACAGGCAGGGAGAGGGAGATTCGATGAGACGACGAGGAGGAAAAAAAGCTGTGGGTTCGGGTTGGAACGCTCTTGTACTTTGGGAGTTGAAAGAGCTTCTTTGGGCCGTTGTGGCGCCGCCTCTTTGGGGTGTTCAGGGTTCTGGTTTGGCAGCAAAGCGGGAAAGGGTACGGGTTGACAGTAAGGTGTGAAGTTGGGCGTGGGGGGTGTGCGGTGATGAAGGTAGGGGGAGGGTTTGGAAAGAACTTAGTTTGAGGAAGCAAAAATTATCCCTGTGTGCCTCTCTAAGCTCTGTCTCTCTCCCCTGCCCCGGCAGAGAGCTCCGACTGCTCTCTGTCGGCAGAGTCAGAGCTCATACTCCTGGCCCTCTTCTCCTTGGCTCTGGCGTTCTGGAACCACACCTGTGCAAAGTGATGCAAAGGGAATACATTTGTTTAATATGGTTCAATTAAACGGATATTTAAATTAAATCGTAAAATGAATGCCTTTTGCGTCACATTTGACGTTTGACTCAAGGGCACCCCAAAGATGTAACAGGAAGGTAGCTGAACCAGCAACCTTTCCAGGTACCTTGCCCCGACACCCTAGCTACTATTCTTTCCCAGTCTATTTGTCAGATGTCAACAGAAATATATATTTGTTTTCAATCCAAGACTAAAACCCTACCTGCACCACCCGGTGGGGCAGACCAAGGTCCTGGCCCAGCGCCTCACACTCCTGCCTGTTGGGGGTCCGGTGACTCCGGTAGAAGTCTCTGAGCTGCAGCACCTGGAAGTGGCTCATCTGGGTCCTCTGGCGCTGCTGCTGCTGATGTTGGTACTGCCTCTGGGAAAGTGTCTCGCCCCAGTCGCCGCTCGGACCCCCGATGCCGTCCGGACTCAGTGACCCTTGTTCGGCCACGCTAGAGCCCTCGTCACACGGGTACTCCTCCTCTTCCTCGTACGCCCCTTCATCCTCAGGGCTGTTTGGTTCAATGGCTGAACAGTGAGAGGGCATCAGTGGCCTCGCGAGCCGATCCTTGGTGCTCATGACGAAGCCCGGGTTGGGACTGTGGCCGCTCGGGGCAGACGGGCCGGCGTTATCCAAGAGAGAGGACATAGACATGCCTAGCTGGCTGGCGGAGCCATTACTTGCAGACAAGTTGTAGCCCGCTCTCTCGGCTTCGGCCCAGTGTCGGGACCTGATGTGGGCATCAAGGGCACTTTTGACCTTGAAGAGAGCCCTACAAAAGAGGCAGCGCAGGTGATTCAAACCCAAGCTGAAACTGGTGCCCGTCGTCGTTGAGCGGAACTGTCCTTTTCTCTCTCGGGCACGAGTGTTCTGAAACCAAACCTGCCAAAGAAGGAAAATGTTATTTCATTATAAGTTGACTTCATATGAAAAAAATATATAAAATGCACGAACAACCTCTTCCCGAACATACCTGAACCACGCGTCTCTTGAGGCCGACATCGCGTGCGATGCTTTCGAGGACTCCCCTGGTGGGGTTGGAGTCCATGCTGTAGCGTTGGTACAAAACCTCCAGCTGCTCCGGTGTGATAGTGGTCCTCTGCCGTTTGTCCCTCCTCTGATCCTCCTCCACCTCTCTCCCACCTCCCTGGGCCTCACAGCTCACATCGTTCATCAATACCTTTGAACTCTGCTTCCCCGAAGACATGGACGAATGAGGCAGGCCTGAGAGGCTGTTGCTCAGGTGATCCGAGAGTGTGTTGTTGAGGTGCAGGCCATTCATTTGTGGAAGCATGGGATGCGCCGGGTTCGGGTGCATCTGAGACATGGCGCTCGCAAGCAGCTGGCTGGCCATTAGGGTTTGGTTAGGGTGGATCATCATGTAAGGCATGGTTCGGTCTGAGAAGCCAGGGTGCATGAGTTGAACCTGGGACTGAGCGGCCAGCAGGTGCCTAGTCTGGTGCTCCTGCCACAGCTGTGGTGAAGGCAGAGACATGGGGCAAAAGGAGCACTGGAACTGGGTCGGGGTTTGGTGCTGCAGTGAGTTCTGTTGATGGAGGTGGGCGGATCGGCCCATGGTAGTATCAGGCATGCAGGCTCTGTCCGTCTCACACTCGGAGGGAAGGTTACGAGGAGACTGAGCAGGTCTATCTATGGCTGGAGCAGAACTTGGACGGGTGTTATCTTGGCTGAACTGAGATGAAGTTGGAATAACAATTGGTCTATCAGAAGATGAACCAGAAGTGTGTTGGGGTTTCTCTGACGGTAGTTCTGGCTTAGGCTGGGGTTTAGGTGTGGGTATTACTCTTGTACAGGCCTTATTTTGGTTCTGTTTATCTGCTTCTGGGATCTCGTTTTGTGTTTCAACTGGGGCATGGATCTTCTCCGCTTGAGCTGCAGTTTCATCCTGCATTTTACCAACCATGTTTTTCTTCCTGTTGACTATCTCATGTTTACTCTCTGTGCGATGAGTTGGAGAATCTGCATCAACAGGGGAGTCAGCATGGGTGTAATACTCATACGCCAAATCCATTGAGTTTTCATTCTGACGGTCGCCGTGACCTTCCTCCCCACAATCATCATCCGTGTCATTCTTGTGCCCCCCACGGCTTCGCCTTTGAGCGTCTTCAACCTGGTCCCTACCCTCTGTTCCATCCTCTTCCCCTTTCTCCTGGCTCTTACGAGCCCGCTGCCTGGCATTCTGGAACCACACAACAATGACTCTGTTGGGGAGAGACAGCAGAGCAGACAGCCTGTCGTATTCTTCTTCTCTCGGGTAGGGAGTGGCCTCAAACACACTCTGCAGCGATTCCAGCTGCTGCTCAGTGAAGCGGGTACGAGAGGAGCGACGGCCCCTGTTTGGTTCCCCTCGGTGGGGGTCGGCTCTCTGGGGCTGTGGGGAATGGTTGGTCGGCAGACCAGGGGAGATGGAAGATGCAGCCTCTGTAAGAACCTGCAATAGTGCCACTTCCTCTTGGGGCTCATCCAACACAGTAGTGGGAGGGTTATTGAAATTATAGGGGGAATCCTTGTCCCGCTGGCGCTCTTTAAACAGGGTGTTACGGAACCAGTGTTTGATGACTTTGTGAGGCAGCCCACACTTGGAGGACATCTTCATGACATCTTCATCACCGGGGAGGCTGTTAATGTCAAAGTGTTGCCTTAGAACACCCAGCTGCTCCTCGGATATGCGCGTGCGGGGCCGCTTGCCTTGCTGTTGGTCGACCATGGTGGACGTTCCTTGAGGATGCTGTAGTACAGGGCTATGATGTGATGATTGAGCTAGCATCATATTGTTCATCTGGGATTGTTGGGCTAACAGAGCAGGACCGAGGTCGGTCTGTTGGGATAGCAGTGTGGGGCTTAGCTGGGACTGGTACAGTTTTGCCATGTCAGACGTCAATCCAGAGTCCAGCCAGGGTTGGGACTGAAGACCCATAGATTGCATCACAACAGAAGGAAGCAAGGGCATGTCCATGGGGAATGACATTGGGGGCAGGGGGAGAGAGGAGAGAGGAAATTGGGGCAATGGAAGAGAAAGTTTGGGTAGGCCCATGCCCTGGGAGGGTGTTTGGGATATTTCTGGAAGAGAGGGGCTTGGGAGGGGCCCCTCATGTTTGGGAGAGGCCTGTGGTTGAGGAGATGGAGAAGGAGTGTTTACTGGGGTGGTTGGTGGCAAATCTGTGACAGGAGCAATCATTTTAGCTTTGGGCTCTGAATCTGTAGCAGGTTTTTGTTCACCTGGTTCTAGAACTGGCTCTGGTTCTGAATCTGGTTTTGGTGTTGGTGGAGCATCAGCTGATGTTTCCTCAGACTTTGACTCTGCGAGTGGGTAGAGCTGGTCATATTGCAGCCTGTACTCTTTTGAAAACTTCTCCAGCACCGCAGTGGGGAACAGCTGCCTGTGTATGTACTCCTGGTGGGTCTTGAGGACCAACGCATCTGAAAACATCTTACCACAGTCCAGACATTTTTCCTTCTCTTCTTTCGGCAATGTTTCCTGTTCCTTCTCCTTTTTCTTCTCTAATGAGCCATCAATCTTTTCCCCATTTACTCCTTCTCCTTTTAGGCTTTCCTCACACCCTTCAACTTTGCCAGCTTTAAATTCTATGTAATCCTTCATTCTCATGTCTAGATAGGCCTGCCTTTCCTCAAGGCATTTATGTCCCTCTGGTACCATGTGGTTGATCTTTAGCTGGTGCCTCTGCCTGCTCTGAATGTATTGCAGTGCCAATTCGTAACCATAACTCTGCAAAAGGGTTCTGAGTGGTTCCCCGTTCACCGCAGCATAGGGCACTCTAGGAGGAGGACAATCAAGTCCTAAGCGCTTGTGGGGCGAGCAATCAACCTGATTCGTCTCGTCCCTCTGCTTCTCGGCTTTGATGACGTGGATCGTGCCCTCTTTTTTCTCTTCCTTGAGACCAGGTATGTTATACTCTTGCTCGATCTGGGTCATGACAGAGCCACCACTGCACGCCTTCACCTTGCCCTCACTTTGCGCACTCTCATTTAGTTGGGACTGGGCTGAGGTTGGAGTTTGCCTCTGGGTTGGTTTCTCTTCTACATGAGGAGTGGACTCTCTTGTAGCCTTTGGATTAAGCTGCTCCATCAGGGCAGTGATACAGGAATCGGCCTGGTTAAGTTCTAGGCTCTTAAGAACTAACTCTGGGTTAAGCTTCATCTCTCCAGAGAGGTAAAAGGGCAGGAGAAGTTGCTGTTGCAATGACAGCAGGTTATCTGGAGCTATAGAGAAGTGCTGCTTCAGCAGACTCTCTGGTCCTAACTGCAGATGTTGCAGCAGTGCTGGGTTAAAGAGCTGAGACTGGAGGAGGGAAGTATGCTGTTGTAACTGGGCCTGGGCCTGGGCTAACTGGTGCTGTTGCATAAGCAGTATCTGATTCCTGGATGACAGCAACTCGGCCGATCTCTTAGCTAGCTGGCTTTCGGCCTGGCTATGAAGAGCTTGCTGGGCATCGGCTGCTGTGCTTATTAAGGAAGAGATGGACGGTGCTACGGGGTCTGCTTTCTTGGCTAATGGGAGGCTCTTGGAAGTACCCTCACTGGTGACAGCAGTCTGAGCTGTAGTGGAATGGACTGGGCCCAGAGCAGCTGATCCAAAAGCTGGGATCTGTGGTGCAGCGTTCTGAGAAGCGCGGGCTCTTGTCTGATGGAGAACAGAGCGCAGATGGATGTCCAACGTGGAACTCTGGCTGTAGCCAACACCACACAGCCGGCAGCGGTAGGGTCTAGGATCTGGACCGCGAGGGGGCTCAGGGTTGGCTTGGCCTGGGCCAGATTCCTGCAGGGCCCGTCGGGCTCGGTGGAGATGAGAGACAGAGTTGAAGTGGACCAGAAGGATGGTCTTCTGGGTGAAGGATTCTGAACATATGGTGCATTTATAGGGCCTGGCTGGGTCTAAATAGCGGTCCATGGTGGGGTTTGAACCCTTTTTCATAAAGAAGTTGGGAGTGGGTTCCAATCCAGTTTCTGCCTGGAGGCATTTCCCCAAATCCAGAATGTTTTCTTGAGCTCCACTGACCCCAACCTGTGCCTCCTTTCCTTCCATCTTCTTCTCCTCTGTCTTGACATCTTTTTTCTCCATGAACAGTACTTCAGCCTCCATGTCATCATCCTCTTCCTCGTCTGCTTCCTCGCCCACCTGAGGCGATAATCGAATGTCCTGTTCAACGGATGTGAGCTCCAGTTGGGTTTGGGGCGTGTGCGATGGCAAGAGTGCATTCTGGGGATTTGCACTGTCCAGCTGTGAGTGGGTGTTCTGCATGTGCCTCTGCAGGGCTTCCTGACTGCGGCAGCGTCTCGCACACAAGGGGCACTCTGTCGCCGCCCGCATGGCATGGTACTGCCAGTGCACCTGCAGCTTCTCATGGGTGGGGAAGGCCAGGCTGCACCTGCTGCAACGGAACCGGTAACCATGGCGATCAGAGGGGGGAGGAGGGTCACTGGGCGGGGAGTTGGGAGGGGAGGAGGGAGGGTGATGGCTGGGAGACGGAGGGGACGGTCTGCTGTTGGGTGGGTGAGAGGTGGGTTCTTCCAAGGGTGGAGTGAGGAGTGCTGTCACATCTTTGGGCGTGGCTTCATTTGCCTCCGCATTCTCCCGGAACTCTTCTGCAAAAGGCAGACAGTAGTGAATGTGATTTTTGAGAAACATTTTTTTTTTTTCACAAAAATAAAATAGAATCATATATAATTCAAATATTTCTTTATTAACTACGACTATAAAAACAAAATCATAATTTACAACATATTTGATATTTTCTCCATTCTGGTCAAATAAAAATATGTATATACCATCAGTGAGTATAAGAACCATAAGAACTTTGACGCCTACCTGTGTTTCTCATATTTTCCACTGTGGTCGGGGAATTGGAGCCATTTGTGTTTATGTTGTTATTAGAATTATTCTTTTGGATATCCGTATGATAATCGTAATCCATCTGGGGTTGAGTCTCCAGTTGCTCCATGGATGGTGCAACCTGGAAACAAAGCAAAGTAATAGTCTGTCAATATACAGTTTATTTTTCAGAAAATTGCTGTTTCCTTCCCGAAAAAGCAATGTAAAAAAAATGTAATGCCCCTTTATTTTCTAAATGAAACATCATAAATAAAACATGCTACCTATTACATTTGCAGACAGGAAGACGTATAACGTCTTCGGACTCACAACATCATAAAACATTTACTTGTGTGAATATGTAAGTGTGTAGTTCTATCTTAAACCTGCATTTTACAGCACACTGCTACGCCCTCCATGTTATAAGAACTATACGCTAGGAAGAGATGTGTAGCTGGCCTTCAGCTCCAACGACACTCTCCAACATGGCCCCAGGGTTTAATAAAGCTTTACCGAGCTGAATAATGAATTTATATAAAATTGCGTCTCATATTAAAAAAAAAAGAAAAACACAGCTACCGAGAGCAAATGCTATATTGGAGCGGGCAGCTAGCTAGCCTAAGGAAAAGGACAGACAGCTAAAGATGAGATTTACATGACAAGAGTGTTATCTGTCTAACAGCTTTAGAGAAAAAGGCACACACGCATGGTTGTACGTCCACATACACAGACAGACACACACACACACACACACACACACACACACACAGCAGCGAAAACTGAAGGTCAGGCTTAATCTAGAGAGCATAATTGGAAAGCAAGGTACATAATGGCCATCATCACCTCAGCCTGAATTAATGAACCTCAATTACTATCAGAGAGAGTGAGGTTGGGAGGGGGGAGGGATCATTTGGGTGGGGGGGAGGGAGGTGTAGAATATGAAAAAGGAGGAGAGGGACAAAGTGGGGAGTGGGGGTGAAGGATGGAGGGAGAGAGGGAGAAGGAAAGAAAGAAAGGGACCAGTAACAATAAAAGAGAAACGGTTGTGAGAGAGAGAGAGAGAGAGAGAGAGAGAGAGAGAGAGAGAGAGAGAGAGAGAGAGAGAGAGAGAGAGAGAGAGAGAGAGAGAGAGAGAGAGAGAGAGAGAGAGAGAGAATAATCAAGACGAGGAGAGAGAGAGAAAGCAGGGAATAAGATTGTGGCAATAGGAGGGATAGGAGTACTGGTGGTAGGGGGAAGGTACGGGTGGAGGGGCAGAGGGGAGAAAAGGGTGAAAAGCAGCCAGTGAAGTGGAGGCGAGGAGAGGGAGAGACAAAGGCTACTTAGCATACGGGCCAGGGAGATGGCGAATGGTGATGTGGATAGATGACCAGGCTTTGTTAGCCAAAGAGACACAGTAAAAAAGCAACCCCCCCACCCCCCACCCCCCCCCCCCCTTTTAGCTTGACTGCACTTCTGGTAATAGACGGCTACTTAAACATGCATTATAGAAACACTGGCTTTCCCCTCATTCGCTCACTCAGTCAAACCATTTTCTCCCTCTCTCTCCCCCACCTATTCTCCCTTACTTGATGACGTCCGCGCCCATGCACCGAGCACACGGCTACATCAAAGATGATAGCAGGGAGCTACTTAAGCATGCATTAAAAAATCTCCCTCTACCCTACCCTACCCTCTCTCTCTCTCTCTCTCTCTCTCTCTCTCTGGTGCCTTCTTAATGGAATTGTCTGCCTACATTTCACTCCCCCCCCCCCCCCCCCCCCCACCTCCCATCACCTTGGTTTCTCATTTTCTTCTGCCGTGGAATGAACGAGGGCAGCAAACAGAGAAAGCGGTGCAGACGTGCGTGCATGCAGACGTGTATCAACACACACACACTCACCGCGCTGATCAGCTTGTCCACACAGTCCTGGGCGACGCTGTGCACGTAGGTGAGGTGCTGCCTCAGTGTTGTGAAGGGCAGCCTCACCTGGCACAACGCACACTGGGCCGTCTTGAAATACAACCACACAAGAAATTAGATTCAGACAAAAAAGAAGGCACTCGTGCATCTGTGTATTCAGATAACCATTTTTTTTTTTAATGTTTATTTTGATGCGTTTTTTTATGTTTGCGTGCGTTTCATTAGTGCGCAGGTTTAATTAAGTGAAGAGGCTTGTGGTTGGCTCACCTGCTGGTTCTCATTCTGCTGGTGAATTTTGGGGCGTTTGGGGGAGGGGGGGCTTTTGGTCTCCTCGCATCCAGAAGATGGACGCTTTGCCGGGGGCGTGGCGTTCCTCTTTTCCCTCTCCATGCCGCGTGTGTCTCCTGCAAGAGAGAATGATAAATAAATAAGATGAGTATGTTTTTTTTTCTCTTTTCAAATCCAAATTGGAATGTTTCACATGCATTCAGGCTAGCTTGTTTAATTCACATTGTTCTATATAATTATAGAACGCAGGATATTTTTTTAAAAAGGTATACGTGGCTTCTGTTGTATTTACTGTTTACTGAATGAAATAAGGAAACATAAATTATTTTCCGTGTGCATCAGCTATACCTGTCTTTCGAGAATTCTGCTCAACCCCCAAGTTGCGTGTGTCTTTGGTTTGGACCGGAGGGCCTTCGTTTGTCTCGCTGGAAGTTTCCATATCCTCACTCATCTCTCCTGGGGTGCGGAGCAAGACAAATAATGAGGTTATGCATACATAATCAGTGTGAATTTTCACAGTAAATCCCAGGCTTATTGTATTTCATATTACTCTCCGGACAGTAGCCTTCAAGAAGACCAATGTCTCTGGGCCGCACTGCACTTCTCTGTCGCCCCTGTACACTATTGATCAGCTATTGATTCTCCATTAGATTCCCCTCAGAGGTGGAGTGGAGTTAATACAGTCTTAGAACACATCAGTTTACCCCGATAAGACTTAATCCACACACACAGCCGGGACCCGAGTAAGAGTTTCTCTTCTTAACAAGTGTCTAATGGGAAGTCTTCATCTGGCACTTTTCCATAACACAGGACATCAATTCCTTAAGTGTCTTTCGCATTTAGGATTAGTGTGGACTAACCCCTGGTTCTGGAGCACAACGCCCTGGCCCATTGATTAGCAGGTGCTAGTTAGCTACTGTCGAGGGTGATTGGGAGTGTAACAAGGATTTGTATCGACTAATCAATTTGCTCAATCAATATCTGACCAGCAGCCATGATTCATTTTCTCTCTCTTTGTGTCTTAATTCCCTGTCCTGACTCTGCTGTTAGCAGGCGCACACACACACACACACACACACACACACACACACACACACACACACACACACACACACACACACACACACACACACACACACACACACACACACACACACACACACACACACACTCACCTCTGACACTGTCAGGGCATTTCCTGATGGTGAAAATTGCTGCCAATTCCTCTCCTCCCATTGGCTGTAGCTGCAGCAGCCCCTCCCTCTGTTGGTGAGTAGCAGTCTGGCTGTGTTTAAGCAGCTGGACTTTAGAGGAGGAGGAGTGGTTGCACAGGAGGCAGTGGAATAGCCACACGCCTCCGTCCACATCGCCATCATACTGCTGGAGAAACTAAACAGAAGGAATGAAACGTGAGAAAGGTGACATACACCGGTAATGACAGTATATAAATATCACACTATCTTTTGTTTTGTATAAATAACACTTTAACACAACGTGAGTGTGTGTGTGTATGTATGTATGTGTGTATGTGTGTGCGTGTGTGCGTGTGCGTGCGTACTGACCCGGTAGACACGCACGCTGGCCTCGTGGTGGGAGCTGAGCGCATGTCCCCGGAGCTTCTCCAGGCTGCTGGTCACGTAGTCGCACAGGTTGCACCGCAGCTGCACCGGGTTGCCCTTGGCGACCAGGGCGGCGCCCTCCTCCGGTGCCCGGTCGCCGCCCTCCCGCATGTGAGCCGCCAGCTGGTACCGGGCGCGGTGCCGGTCCGTCTGGCAGTGCAGGGAGAAGTTGGCCCGCAGCGGGGTGGTGTAGGCGCACAGCCTGCAGTGGCAGCCCCCGGCCACCAGGGAGCACCACTCGGCCTGGGGCAGGGAGCGCGGGGCGGCCAGGTGCTGCTCCACGGCCTCCAGGCTGTCGGAGGAGAAGCCGGAGCAGACCAGGCAATGGAAGACGCCCGGCGAGAGGGCCGCCGCGGGGGACAGCGGCGGGGCCAGGGGCGGGGACGGGGAGGGGGACGGCGACGGGGTCAGGGTGGAGCCCAGGGTGGCGAGGGACACGTCGGGAACCGCTTGGCCGCTCGCGCACAGGCCTAATGGGAGCTCGCCGCCTGTGGGATCGCAAAAAGGCGAAAGAGTGAACAGAAAGACAGATTGACATCACACGTGTGTATACTACCATAGGGCTTGAAAGGGGTGGAACACATTCTGTGGCGTTGGGAGCGCTGCTCACCTGGGCTCTGCAGGTGCTTGAGGCCCGGCGGCAGGCTCCTGCAGTGGGACAGGTAGAAGCCCCGCTGCAGCCGCAGCATGTTGTGCGTGTGCTTCTCGCTCGTGGTGTGTATGCGCAGGTTGCGGGCGATGCTGGTCTCGTAGTCGCACACATCACA
The DNA here is from genome assembly GCF_964030765.1 of Micromesistius poutassou. Lineage (NCBI taxonomy): Eukaryota > Metazoa > Chordata > Actinopteri > Gadiformes > Gadidae > Micromesistius > Micromesistius poutassou. Next base: position 12,774,047 of record NC_140283.1, on the reverse strand, counting down.
GCGCCACCGCTTGCCCGCAGAGTGGGCCTGCTGCGGCAGCGGAGGCGGGGCCAGCTTGGCGGGCTGGCTGGCAGGCGGGGCGTGCAGGGGGAGCGCCAGCTTGTACACCTGCTCTTCCGGTGAGTGGCTCTGGGAGACCGCCACGCCGCCGCCACCGCCGCCGCCACCGCCGCCGCCACCGCCGCCGTTGGCGTTGGCGTGCCCTCCGCTCTGGACGTTGTTCAGGTGTTTGTCCGACTGCATGTGGATGCTGAGGTTGCCTTTGGAAGAGGTGGCATAGTCGCAGACCTCGCAGCGGTAGGGCTTGTAGCCGCAGGCGTAGGTCTCGCCGCGGGCCAGGCGGGGGTGGGCCTTGCCGGAGGCGCAGTAGGAGCACGCGCCGCCCGTGGTGCCGCAGCCGCACACGCACTTCCCCCCGGCGCCGCCGCCGGCGCACACGCACTGGCCGCCCGTCTCGGGGTGCTTCTCCCGCATGTGCAGCTGCAGAGTGTGCTGGGACTTGTAGTGCCAGTTGCACTTGGGACACTTGAGGGTCTTGCAGGAGTTGCGCGAGTGCATTATGGTCATGTGACTGGTGAGCGAGCCGGGAGAGAGGTCGTGGTTGAGGTTGCGCAGGACGGCCCGCTCGCCGTCGCCGCCGTCCCCGTCCTCCTCCCCCGTCTCTCTCTCCGGCTGGCTGTCGTTTGGTTCTGGAGCTTTGGCGTCACCCTCGGTGGCCGTGGCAGAGTGGGGGACCCCTGCTGGCCCGTCGTCCTCACTGGGTCTCATCGGCGGGGAGGGCGAGACGGACTGCTGGGATTTAAAGCTCAGGGGGAAGCCAGAAATCCAGCCCCGCTCTCCCTCAATGTCTCTAACCTCTGTCTCACTCGGCAGGGGGGCGGAGGAAGGGGTGCCGGAGAAGTGCTTTGGAGAGGGGGAGCGAGGAGGAGGCGGAGGGGGCAGGCAGGGCTTTGGAAGGGCTGTAGCTCTGCCGTCGAGTGTGCCGCCGGGGGCCATTGCAGTGCTGGAAGAAGAGCTATGCTGGCTCAGTTGAGGTAATAAAGAACATTTGGATTTGGTTTGGCTTTGGTTTGAGATGGCCTCCTCTGTATTCTCCTCCTCCTCCTCCTCCTCCTCCTCCACCACGTCGTCTCGGCTTTGGAGGGCTGCCGGGAGGAGACCCCCTTTAAAAAACACCCCCTCTTCCCCCGCAATGGCGCGCTCCACCTCGCTCCCCGTCCCAAGCTCAAACAAACAGCCCTCCCTGCTGCCTCCTCCTCCTCCTCCTCCTCCTCCTCCTCCTCCTCCTTCATCATCATCATCCCCTGGTCTTGACACCCAGCGCTCCCCTGTACGTGTTCCCCACCGCCTCCCCCTGCTCCCGCTGCACCCCCCTGGGTCTGTTCTCCGGCCGGGGACCCCTCTGCCCCCTGCGGCCCCGAGAGAGGCATGGCGAGGGACTCTTTGGCGGGGGCCACGGCTGAGGTATGCGAGGACGACCCCTGCTCGGGGATGACCTCCGGGGTCAGGAGAGGAGGCGATAAAGGCTGTGGGTGGAGATCGGCGGCGGTGGCGGCAGCATCCCTCTCCTCTCCTCCCCCTCCGTCCCCTCCGCCCTCACCGCTGTCCATGCCACAGGCTACAGCAACCACACATCACTACCACACCTAGTGGGGGGGCGGGGGAAAGGGGGGCAGGGAGAGAGAAGAAAAAAAAAAAAAAGAGGAGAAAACAAAATGAATAAGGTAAATATTATTGCATAACAATGTGTGCCATTGATTCCGGTCCCTGGATAGCATCTGTTCAATACAGCCTTCACAGTGTATAACACAGCCCGGTTACTCAAGGGTTAGCTTTAGCCCTTAATGAGAAAATCAATAATACGAGCGCTAAACTCGGTGGAGGAATGCGGGGTAAAGTCTATGTGGGGGGTCTATAATATTCCTTAGGGGCTAGAATTATATAAAGAACTAAATTCTTCTAAACTAGAGGCCTTTGTCTAAATTGGCTCGGTTAGATAAAAGAGGATTGAAGAACACTGAAGCCACGTTATAGGTCTGCTGGAATAGAATTGCACATCAGTGCAGGGCAGAGATACTGTGTAATGGAGAATATATTGCAGCTCCATTATACACACATTATTTTACACTGTAAACAATACAAGTGGACTGAGTCTATTTTTTGAAAGGAATCATTTAAATCTACGACTAATATTATCATAATAATAATAAACATCCAATGTAAAGGAAAACACATTAAAAAAACAAAGATAAGTTCTTATTGGTTTTAATCAAATATGTTTGGTTTGGAGTCATGGCCTAAATTATCAGCCAGTGTTCATATACTTCAGTTTAGGGGGAATCAAATCAACGCAAAACATACGGTTGTTCTGTCTTTGCACATGATTTTTGTAGGTCCCAGCCTACAGGGCTTCGTCAACAATGGGTTCCCATATTAAATGGGCCTGTCACCGGCCCTGCCATGTCACCTGATTGATGTATGGCAGATTAGAAGAAGACTGCTCCTTATCTCCCTCTCTCTGGCCTACACTCTCATTACTGACCCCTTTTTTTAATCAAGGAAAGACCTTAATGTACCATTTCACCTTCTCCTCACACCCCTCCGCCCACCCCTTCTCCTCCTCTTTCTGCTTCAATACCCACTCTCTCTCCCTCTCTCTCTCCTGAACCCACACACACATAAACCCCCTCCTCCTTCACCTCCTCCTCCTCCTCCTCCTCTGCAGCTCGGAGATATATGGCTCATATCGGTGCTCTGATGGTGCTTTAATGTACTGTGTTTATGTCACAGGCCACGGACCCTTGGCCAATACAATACTGTCCCTTTTTCGCTATGGCTTAGGCACCGAGTTGGCCTTCCTCTGTCTGTCTGTCTGTCTGTCTCTCTGTCTATCTGCAACGAGAACAAATCAATCTCTAATCTGATAAAGATTTTCATTTACCCTGCAATCAATAACTCGGGTCTATCGGCAATGTAACTATTTATACAAGCATTCTGGCTTTCCTATCGATCACAAGCACGGGAAACCATCACTTAACATTGTGCATATACATCCCTCCATGCACATGCAATGTGATTCTCATCTTGTTGATTTACCAACCACAGAAAGGCCAAGACCTGACTAAGACAAAAATAGTCATAAATAAAGACAAAGCTAGCTCACCTAGCTGACCTAGCTGAATCTTACTTAAAATAGTCAAATCAAACATAGCCATGTCTCCACCTTACTTAACATTGGTATAGGCTTAGTGAAAATGTAATAACATAATTGTTCAACAAAACAAGCATTGTATTGGCCATTGCAGACTTTGAATATTTAGTAACATAGTTAACATATCTAGTTAACATAGAATGGTCATATATCCTAGTTGTACATCCATGTTATACTATCTTATGATTTTCTGTGTGTGTGTGTGTGTGTGTGTGTGTGTGTGTGTGTGTGTGTGTGTGTGTTAATAGAATAGAAAGGAGGAGCGACAGAAAGAGTGAGATAAAGAAATACGCCTATAAAGAGACAAGTGTGACTATCTACTGGAAATGCGATTTTGTGTATATCGTAAAAACGGGAAAAAAAAATGCATCTTTAAAAACTGAACTGAAATGAAAGCGAGGGGCCTGGCGGACGATATGTTTAAACGAGGAAATGGACATCTGTCACAACAAGGTAATAGCGTTAAGTTGTCTGTATTTCACCCCAAAAAACCACAATGTTGAAAGGCGAGATAACTTGTGGTGCCGTTCCGTTTACTCACTGCCTCAAACCTCGGAGGACCAGCATCTGCGAAAGCCTGCAAACTACTTTTGCCTTTGTTTACACCCCACCGCAGCCAAATGACCATTCGTCCACAACAGAGGAACCGATCTTTAGTAACAGGTGAACTATTCGGCATGCAGAACAACAGCCCCGAATAACGTACGACCGGGTGGCTTCACTGACTCGGTATCATCTCGTCGCGTTGTCTTCGGTCGCTACATTTTGTAAACAAATTCCGACTTACATGTCTGCCGCGGTACTGGTTAAAGGCTCCGTGAAACGAATGTGTAGTAATCCAGAAAACAATCGCAGAGAAAGCCCACTCATTCCTTTCGAATGGTCCAAAACGTTTCCTGGACGGGAAGGGGAGAGTGGTCGGCGGCCGAGTTAACAACAGTGTAATTAAAGCTACATGTAGGCTACAGTAAACACAACGTGGGGACGGAGGGGTGCGCGAGCTCCAGAGGTAGAATGAGTTCTGATCATTGAGGAGAAAAAAACACTTGGCTCTTTATTCCTGCTAATTAGTTTCCTTCAAAAAATGGCTGAGATTACCCTACTGCGCATGTGCGTAATTGCGCAGACACTGCTAATTAGCCCGTTTCGATCAATAGGATTCCGCGACAGAGAAAGAGGGAGGGGAATAAACGACGGACGAGACCGAATAGAGAGAAGACGATTCTAAAATATTCGAAAGTATGCAAAATAAACTGAAAGGATATTATTGTTTGCAAACATATGCGGTTTAGTTGGAACGAGAATGTAGCATTTCATTTCTGTTTTTACGTATTTTCTTTTGCACACTTAAGCCATTTCTGTGTTTCTATGCTAAGTTTCTAAATCTAAGTGTTGAGTGGTATTTTTTAAAAACATAGGTTTTTTCGAACCGTATTACTATTAAGAAAGTATAAACGTATATGTATATTTTGCTTATAGATATATTCACACATTGATAAAGTCACTAAGGTGGCACGCACTTAAACAGGTACAATTTATATATTTATTTATTATCACACTTAACAGCCTCTCCCTGGCTTATTCTAGACATAAGACATAAAACGTTTTTTGTTTTTTTTAACAAAGTATAATACATTAATTTGCCCTTTTCTATTTTTATTATCACAGAAGACATGTCCGAGAATGGTCCGATTTTATTTTTCTCCACCCGTCCCCTCCTTGCGACTCAGACTATTGTTATGATAATTCTATTGTGGGTTTCATGCTAGATGTGCAATCTGTCGATCTCTATGCCCATATTTTAGATGCATAAAACCGCACCTAGTTTTGTAAGATTACATTTCTCCCCTTTATTTCAGGCTTTGATTGACCAAAGCCGCCATCGGCCTCAGTGACCTTCTTTTGTTTTGCTTCACCTTTGGTTTTGCATGACACTGGTTTAAATGGTTTTTCTTTCATTTTCCATTTGGGCTATTTTTTCACTCCATAAAACGTAACTGGGTGCTGGATGAGGAATTATTAAGCCCTACCATTTATTGACAAAAGTAGTAACTATGACATTTTTTAACCCCTCAACAGACTATAGGCCTACATTAAAAATACTTAACGACACAACAATCTGATGTAATTGACAGCATTATTGAGCCTGTATCTAAATTACTGCATATTCAAGAGCAATATTTTAATTTGTTGATTTTATCCATTGTTATACCTTACATACTTTATGTTTACGGAGCCCGAAAGGACATGATATCTTTATGTTAAGCAATGTATGTTGCAGCGTGTGCTTGTGTGTTTGTGTGTGTGTGTGTGTGTGTGTGTGTGTGTGTGTGTGTGTGTGTGTGTGTGTGTGTGTGTGTGTGTGTGTGTGTGTCTGTGTCTGTGTTTGTGTGTGTATTGTGCGTGTGTGAAAGGAGATTGAAAGGAGACAGCTTTCATTTATATTTTATGTAGGCTAGTAAAATAAATTACAGTTTTTGCTATACGACATATAAGTGTATTGTGCTACTTTTGAAATAAGTGACTAAAAGCATACACTACAGGAAAAGTGCATACCATTATATTGATTTAATATTACGGTCAAGTGTTGTGTTACTCAGATATTCATAAATGTATAGTGGAACAATTATTTTCGATTTTTTAAAATATATATATAGTAGTAATAGTTTTTAGATTTTAGTAAAATGTGTGTGTATGTGTTTAAAATACATACACACACACACACACAAACACACAAGCACTCACTCACACACACACACACACACACACACACACACACGCTCACCCTGCCTCATACCTATATAGCACAGTGTCCTATCATAGTGTCCTATCATTCGTGAGCTTGAAATACGTGGGTATGGGTGTGTGTTTGTGTGTGTGTGTGTGTGTGTGTGTGTGTGTGTGTGTGTGTGTGTGTGTGTGTGTGTGTGTGTGTGTGTGTGTGTGTGTGTGAGTGCGTGTGTGTGTGTGTGTGTATGTGTGCACCCACAGCGAGTGTAGGCCTCTGTGGCACTCTGTGTCTTTGCATAACTACATACCTGGATTGGTACAGTGTCCTGCCTTTCCTATCAATATTGGTTGTCGTAATCCATTTTTTCATGATTCAATATAAATAAAATAGAATTGATCATCATCATCATCATGTAACACATGTATTGTAACACAACACAATGCATACAAAACAATATATACAATACAAAACAATGTATGCAGATCTAAATGACTGAAGATATGCTCTAATCTGGCACAAGACTGTAGGATACACTTACAAGCCCTAAGGCTTGGCCATGAAAAATTACAATATATGTTGTTTGTAATAATGGTCGAATTAAGGGAGATGTAAATGTGGTTATCTCTCTGTTTCTTCCATCACACTCATTCCTTCTTTTCTACATACACACATATTAACAAACACTATGTTTACCATGCCCTCGGGTCTATGCCATAGGTTATTTTCACAGTAAAATATACAATGGTTAGCCCTTCTACCAATTTACCCTGTCACGTCTAATGGAGCAATTAACAACAGCACTGCGCCCCGGGCAGGAAATCCTATGCACCCCAACTCCAAACTTGTCTTTATGACATTTATATGACAAAATGTGGGGGTATCGGCAGAGGCCTATGACACCTTTGAGGGTCCTTAATGTCAGTGTGTCGCATGCCCCCTCCTCTTTACTGCCCCAGGGTGTGACATGGAGCAGGTACCATATATCACACACAGGAAATGCAGGGGCCCTTTCCAACGGTTAAGGGAGCAACTTCCTCCTCTCTAGCAGGCCCATGGGGTAGCGTTTTGGCCTCTAAGAAATCATCATGTCCATATGCATGTAAAATCTCTCGGTTTTTATTTCAGTCCCTCTGTCTATCTATCCCTCTCTCTCACTCACATACACACACACACACACTGACGCATGCACACACACACAAAACACACACACACACGTATGCACACGCGCCTTGTGCGGATGCACAGACACACACATTGAAGACACCCAACCTCATCCAACTAGCGTTCACTTGACCTCTCTCTTCATCTGCCCGCTTTTTTTGTCTTCAAGTCCCTCTATCTGAGTCTTTGTTGACATTACCCCTGTCCTTCCCCTGTCCCCAAGGAGCCAGTAACCTCCCTTGCAAGTGCTTCCCCTTGAGCTGTTGTCATAGTAACTTGTGGGCTGGTCGACATGACAACTACACCATGGTCCAGTGATACATGAGACGTGGGGGTGGGGGACTCGTAGCCCCTTTATATAATTCCGTAGTATGATATATGTTATTGTAAATAATGGTGTCTACATGTTTTATGAAAAAGTATAGATTTTATTGTTAATATTATTAATATTATTGAAAATGATACATTATGTAAAATATGTATATATCCATTTTCCTTATAAATATCATGATTAATTATAATTTTTGAATTGTTATAAATATTTTGTAATTTACATTATGATTTGTATTACAGAATTGTTCATTATTATATGTATATTTTATTTATATATATATATTATATTATATATTATTTTTGTATTATTTTGATGATTGTTATTATCTTACCTTTGCAGCTATCTATCTATTTATCTATATACCTCGCTATCATTAATTCAACAACCATTTTCTTTTTGGGTCGCATGTTTGGTCGTGGCGTGACGTGCTGAAGATTGAATGTATAAATAATGTATAAATGCATATAGATATAATCATTCATTCTCATAATTCAATTTTTATGTATGTATTAAGGTATATATGTATATATGCAGTATGTTCTGTATGTATCAACTATATGTTTACATACGTATGTATAAAAATAATACTTTTATGAATACACACTTATTCAATAAAAGATTCCACAATTACGGTTTTACAGTTCAAGAGAAACAAAACATGCAATGCATTCAGTCTGTTCACAACCAGACAACATATTTACATCAACATCTAGAATTGCATACCATCCATCCATTTGCTGAATTTTGCAGCAACTCCACAGTACATTCCTCCTGACCATTCCGTTCTAAAAATCACTGTATGTATTTGTATAGCATAAATACAAAGAAATCTCTGGAATACATGCTATACCTGCAGTGCTGTACTGCATAAAAGGTATAGCAGTGAGTAAGTCAAGTCTCCATCCTACGGTTACTGCTGTGTTTTGTTGTGGGGGAGGTTGGGGGGGGGGGGGGGGGGTCAACGGTTAATGGCACGCAGGTCATTCAAGTGGGAATGACACAACTAAATGTGTGATTGGACATGAGCAATTGAAATGTGCATTTGAAATGTGCATTCATAATGCGCAATTGAAATGTGCATCTGCTATGTGCGGAAACAAATTTGGAAATGTGCAGAAAAGAGAGTGTTTATTGTTCTAGAAAGACATTTCATTGTATTAAGGGTAACAGTCACAACGTGTGAATGTAATGATGTATGAAAAAACATTTTTTTGAAACACTTTTTATATGGTCTTCTTTACAGTTCTTTATCGTTTAGGGAAAAGCATTTTTATTTTATTTACCATTCCATTGACATCTATAAATAAGTTTAAGTTGGATATATGCTTCTAAATGTGTTGTTATCCATCATCATTCTAACATTGTAATTTTTTTGAGTATTCATTTATCTTTTGAAATCATGTTTTCATTATTATTATTCTCCCTCATAGTGACTATATTGTTGATTATTATTCATTAGTAGTTGTATTATAAGAGGTAGTAGTATTATTAGTAGTAGTAGTAGAAGAATTAGTTCCATTATTATTATTATTTATGTAGCAGTAGTCGTAGTCATAGTATTAAAAATGTGTCCCTATCCCAATTGAACATTCTGCTGGTAGATTACTATCTACAGATAGTTTGTGTGTGTGTGTGTGTGTGTGTGTGTGTGTGTGTGTGTATGTGTATGTGTATGTGTATGTGTGTGTGTGTGTGTGTGTGTGTGTGTGTGTGTGTGTGTGTGTGTGTGTGTGTGTGTGTGTGTGTGTGTGTGTGTGTGTGTTTGTATATGACTGTATATGAATGAGTTTGACTAATTTGTTGGATTTATATGATTCAATTTTCAATTTTGTTGGCAGATTCATTTGGATATGTTTTTGTTTTCCTTCGGAGCGGAATGGTTTGACTGGCCTTTGTGCAAACAGGCCCCACATTGGTTATTATTTGGTTTGGCTTGCTTTGCTTTGGTCTTTGTGCAACCATAGGTCTTCACATCTTATGATATTTTTTGGTTTGGTTTGCTGTGATTTTGTTTGGTTTGGTTTGGTCTCCGGGCCCTTATTGGTTATTTTTTGGTTTGGGTTGCTTTGGTTGGGTGTGCAGCTAGGTGGTTATAATCTGGTTAGGTTTCGTTTGGTTTGGTCTGTGTGTGATATACGAGGCCTCTTGTTGGTTAGTTTGTGGATTTATGGATACACTGTTTACATCACATTTTTGTCAAATGTCAAGAATGAAGGTGAAAATAAAATAGTACGTAATAATACATTATTCTGTTGTGCTACTGTGTTGTTCTATTTTCTCTTCAGATGAGTCAATGACATTTCACTGCATAACTACTAATGCCCTTGCAATGAAAACGACAATGTTAGAATTAAAATTATAATTCCATTCACAATGAACGATACCAATACGATCCATTCATTTTTGATGTAACCTATAAAGAACAAACGGAGAAACAGAGGGGAGATGGGGTACATGTTTTAGTGGTTATATTTATTTTATTAAATATGGAGCGTATCACTGGCATATCTGAACAATCACGCCACTTGGAGGCCAATCCCTGTAACTGAACGGAACGTACAACGCGTTATCCTTACCCAGTGATCCTTACCGTACACCGTACATTCGCGGAAGTCTTCCCTGGATGCGAATGAAAAGAGCAAATAGCTTTTGACATCATCTGTGTATTGTATAGCCTACAGTGCGCGTATATATACCCTCTCCCACTTATTTTTTAATAAAGATTTACACATGGACGATGAATGGGAAGAAGAGGTGATACATTAATACATGATCACGGTAGCAGCCTATTGCACTAGCTCGTGTTGCTAAACTGACTGTTTTCCTCATTCATTTCAGGAGCAGTTGGTTGTTGTGGAGCTGTCAGGTGTAATCAGCAATGATTTTCTTTCCAAGTGCCGAGGTACATGCAATATACTGGTACGTTTTCCTCTTTTGTACAAAATGCGATGTGTTGTAGGCCTATTAGCTACAAAGCATGAGGTAAAGCTTATTTTTCTTATTTTACTTATTTTGTGGCCAATTGTTTCTTTCGTGTTGCAGGACATTGACAGTGACAAGCCCATGATGCAAGTTGGTCCTTATGTATTTGTTGGAGAGTATGAAGGTAAACAAATTAAATTAAATTAAAATTAAAGATAATGTTACTCTGCATATACGGTACCGCTTAGTAATGCCACCTCAGGTTATATTTGTGCGCTATTTAACCCTGCAAATGTCTCTAATAGCTATAATAACTTCAATATCTGTATAATACAAATTTTTAGCATATAACATATTGTAGTAATGAACTAAATGTGTTATGTTTCATTGTAATAATTGTTTCAATTTCCTTACAGATGCATTAGGTACATGTGTGCTATTCGAGGAGGGATCACCCAATGGTATGTTTCATGATTTCACACATGTTTCTTTCTTTGACCGCTTGGCCATGAGTTTGTTTCACCAATCTCATGATTTCCACATGTCTCCAGTAGACACCAAGGAGGGCACAGCAGACCTCAAGTACAATGGTCATACTGTAAAAAGACTGAAAATGCAACGCATCTTCCTAACGGAGAAGAAAGATGAAGAGACTAGCACAGGTAAGGCAAAGGGCTCATACTCTAGCTAGAAGGTCTACTATGGTATTTTAGTAATGCAATTACAGTGACAATGTAAGACAATAATCAAGTCAGTTGGTAATATAATACTATTCATGTTAAGCGCTTGGTTCCTTAGTTCCCATTGGTTCCCATTGCTAACATAAACGCTTTCTTTATAATATCTTTGTGTTGGCTCTTGAGGACCTGGAGAGGATGATGGGCCTGACTGTGTGGAGGCCCAGGACTCCTTGGATAGTAGCCATGAGGAGAAGTCAGGGGAGCCACTGGAAACCAGTGCAGATGACCCGACAATGGAATGACCCAGCAGTCGTCCTGTCCATGCTCATATTGATCATTAATATCAACTTTCTGATCTTGATATTTTTCATTTAGTACCCATCTGTTATCCACACTATGGCCTTTATGTGTGTGTGTGTGTGTGTGTGTGTGTGTGTGTGTGTGTGTGTGTGTGTGTGTGTGTGTGTGTGTGTGTGTGTGTGTGTGTGTGTGTGTGTGTGTGTGTGTGTGTGTGTGTGTGAGACCCATGTTGAAGAGAGTTAACACTTTACTGTATTTTTTGGAACTTTTGGAACATAAATGACTACACATGGTAGTCATTTATGGGTTAATTTTGTTCTGAGTGCAGAGGAACAAATGTGTTATGTATTTGTTATTCCTTAATAAGGGATGTTTATATTTTATAAATCAAAATATCACACTGTATATTATGATCCTTTTTTACAACACACATAAGGTGATCGTTATTTATGAAAAAATAAATAACTTTTCTACTAAATTCCGGTTGTATGCCTTTTTATATCACCAGTATTAGTAATGTGGATTGGATATTGTTCAGTAACCGCAGAAGTGATTTCTATATTGTTGACATTGTGGACGTGGCGGATCCTGACCAATACAATCACCGGCGTTGACGAGAAGTAGACCAATGAACGAGCGACATCGCACACGCGACCGCGACGTTCGATTGGTCGGTTGGCATTTTAGCACCGGAAATCTACGGGTGTGTATCCGGGGAGGGTTTTAATCGAAGCGAAAGTCTACGAATAAACCGGTGAGTAAACTTCAGTCTGTCTCTTTCTAGTTTTTATCTTAGACAAAACTATGTTCTGTTACATTGACATTTGTTACTTAGGATAATCGATGGTTGCCTGTCTGCTGTCTCTTCGCCTTATATGTTCAGGTGGATAGATAGATTCAATTTCAGTAAAACAATTCCGTTAACGGGTAATGTATAGAACCCATCCTTAAGTTGGCCCGGTTTTAACCTTATGTTGGCCCTTACAATAAGGTTAGATCCAGACGATAGTGATGTAAAATAGGCTTATAGTATCCCGTTTGACTATTATCTTATTATAAACACTACACAATAATCTTCGAATACACACATGTTAATACGTAGACAATTCGGTGTAATGATGGAATGATTGGTGTAATGATGAAACATTGCATCAGGAATTAATGAGTGAGGAATATATTGGGGGGTATGTGGGGAATAAAGAATATAGGAAATACTAAACTGGATACGATTAGTATGGAACTTTCTTCCTTTTTGTATTCTTATCACTATTATTATTGCAATGCAGTGTTGCAGTCATATTTGTCACTAGAAGTACAACACATTCATCATCACAATGATGATGAATGTGTTACAGTACAATGGCAACGACAAAAGTATACCACTATAACAAATATTCCATTCCACCTTGTTCCTAAGCATACAGAAGATGGAGTTGCGACCACTTGTTATGTGCTTTGCCCTCTGTGTGGTGTACGCCACCAGCAAGCCCACGGAGAAGAAGGACAGAGTTCATCACGATGAGCTTCTCAGTAACCGGGACCACGATGACGCTGAGAACTTTGACTATGACCACGAAGCCTTTCTGGGGCAGGAGGAGGCCAAGACGTTTGACCAGCTCACTCCAGAAGAGAGCAAGGAGAGGCTAGGGTAACGTCTCTCTGAACGTCGTCATTTGTTCATTTGCATATCTGTTTGCGGATGACCATCAATGTGTACATAATATATTAACAAATAATTTCCATCTTTTGTATAGCACTCCTATACTGTCATTGGTTGCTTCTACTTGTGAATTCTCTGGTATGTTAAGGATACTGTAGTGGCTAGAGGGTTGACCTCCAAGCTGAAAGGTTCTTGGTTTTCGTCCCCAGTGCCTTTTTTACCTGCCTTGTAATGATCACTATTCATATTCAATGTGGGTTTAATTGGATAAAAGATTCTCCTCAATGTCAGTGTATACTGTATATATTACATAGAGAGGGATGTCAAATGCTTGAACATGCACACTTCTACAGAGGGCAACTCATGTAAAAACAGAAACTTCTGCTCAGCCTTTCGTCACTGTCCTTGCAGTATGCTGGTGGAGCGAATCGACGAGGACAAGGACGGCTTTGTGAGCGTGGAGGAGATGAAGAGATGGATCAAACATGCTCAGAAGCGCTGGATCTACGACGATGTGGACCGCCAGTGGACCGGTCATGACCTGAACGGGGACGGCCTGGTGTCCTGGGAGGAGTACAAGAACGCCACATATGGATACATCCTTGGTATGGATGATGCCAGTTGTGTTACACTCACAGCTTTCCTGGATAGCAATGTTGTGCATACATTTTAAAGTAGGTCTCAAATGATGAATAGTCTCTTTTGTTTGTTAGCGCACTGTAACATTGTAGTGAAATGTAAATAATTGTAGTACCTAAACATAAGGGGCTCATGGATAGCTGTTTGTTGATCCTTCAGGTTTGTGAATCCTTCAAATGTGGCGGACTCTTGTGTCACCATCACACACACACACACACAAAAGTGAGCTGACAAGTTTTCCATTTTGCTGTATCTGCAGACGACCCGGACCCTGAAGACGGCTTCAGCTACAGACAGATGATGTCCCGCGATGAGAGGAGGTTCAAGATGGCAGATCTGGACACTGACGGCAAAGCCAACAAGGAGGAGTTCACCGCCTTCCTTCATCCCGAGGAGTACGACCACATGAAAGACATCGTAGTGCTGGTGAGGGGACTAGACCGTCTGATTGGCTGTTATCTGTTGACAGAATAACTTTTAAATGCCTCCTAACCACACCATGACCCCCCCCCCCACCTCCCTGTAGGAAACTATGGAGGACATTGATAAGAACGGAGATGGCTTCATCGACCTGGATGAGTACATAGGTCAGTACACAAGAACAGCATCTCAGTCAGCACAGTTAGTCACAGTGCTCCTAGTGTTTCCGGGCTCTGTGGAATGGGAATGGAATTTGCATGGTCGATTTATGCCAGGCTCTAGTAATGGATAGCCCACGGGAATCCTAACCCCGAGTAAACTACAGCATTGAAGTACATGATCCTGCAGCATCATTATCTAAACCTTTTTATTTGAGTGCCTTAAGTTTAGTGTGGTATAGTGTGGGTGTGTGTTATAATAAGGCGTTAATGTAATAGAGCCCCGAATTCAATTCATCAAGTCCAGGTGCGATGCCGATTACCCCTTACAAAAAAAAAAAAAAAAAATCCATGTCGTTGAGCTAGTATAACAAAACATGTGTTGCTCTCGGCGGCCCCTGTAGGGGACATGTACAACCAGGAGGGGGACCCCTCGGAGCCCGAGTGGGTGAAGACGGAGAGGGAGCAGTTCACAGAGTTCAGGGACAAGAACAACGATGGAAAGATGGACAAAGATGAGACCAGGGACTGGATCCTACCCAGTGACTATGACCACGCGGACGCCGAAGCCAAGCATCTTGTCTACGAGTCTGACATAGACAAGGTACGCTTGTCTGGAGATTGTTGAGCTGAGCTTGGATCACAAGAATTGAATTCCCGGCTGCAGCTGCCTGCTTTAGTTGTGCATCTGACGAATAAACAACCTGAACTTGCAGGGATTTGCAACGGATTTGCCAGCATTACAATACCGGCTCCCATTCACACATGACCCCTGTGCCATTCAATTTCTGACCCAGGCTGCATGTGTGAAAGGGGCTAGGGATTATAAGGGGGTGGGGTGTAATCAGGACCTTTTACCTATCAAACCAATGAGTACAGAGTTGCTTAACTCTTCTCTTCTCTCCCCTTTCTGTCTGTCAGGATGGCCTTCTGACCAGGGAAGAAATTGTGGACAAGTACGATCTGTTTGTGGGCAGCCAGGCGACTGACTTCGGAGAGGCCCTGGCGAGACACGACGAGTTCTAGTGTCCCCCGGTCGGCTGCTCTACAAGGACGGACGATCTGTGTCTCCGCGGTGTCTAGAATCGGCCGAGACGGAGTGGTCAGCGACAGCCAGGGAGGCCACAGACAATAACTTATTATACCTTTTGAATGAGTCTCTTTGCTCAACACGCAAACACAATCCTTCGTTGGAATGGAGGTGCGTGCTTGCGTGCGTCTGTGTACACACACACACACACCCGATGAGACGTGTGTACACACCCATAGTGTCCACCCCCTCGACTGTGTGTGTGTGTGTGTGTGTGTGTGTGTGTGTGTGTGTGTGTGTGTGTGTGTGTGTGTGTGTGTGTGTGTGTGTGTGTGTGTGTGTGTGTGTGTGTGTGTGTGTGTGTGTGTGTGTGTGTGTGAGACCAAGGTGTCCTCACAAACACTATGGCATCAGCATCATGACATGGCATCATGGATAGCTTCGTCCAGGCCCCCTCCCCTCCCATGAACCCTTTGTCGCAGGTTCCTAACTCACTCACTCGGTCATCGTCTGTTAAGTCATTATAATGCACATGCATGTTTTCTTTTATATTGCAGCCATGTAAGCACTGGTCTCGTGGCTTGCGTTTAACATAGGTTTCTGCAATGCACTGGACCACGAGGAGTAGGAGTTTTTTTTCTGTTTAGGTTTTTAATTGACGTCTTTATTTGCATATACTTTACCCAAACAGGCCCATACTAAGCCCCCGCCTGTTGCTGACGTCTCGCGTACGTGTGGTTTGATATTGTATCTTTTTGAACTTCGCTGTATCCGAATATACGAATGTCGGGTGTCCGGAAGAAGGGGGTAGCGCTGCCAAGGAAGACTGTGGAACATTACAGTGCAATACAGTGGCGCATGCTCGTTCTCGTCACCAGCCCCAGTTTGTACACCGTTGTGTTTTTCTAACATGTATGTTCCGCATGTATGTATGCTGAAAAGAAGGACTCCAGGCAGGAACTCTGTGGTGCCTGAGGAACAAAATGCTCCATCGCTGCCACATTTTGTGTGTGTGTGTGTGTGTGTGTGTGTGTGTGTGTGTGTGTGTGTGTGTGTGTGTGTGTGTGTGTGTGTGTGTGTGTGTGTGAGAGAATCAATTATTTTAAGTGCCAAGGGAAAGGAAGTGGTTTGACTTGGCTCTACTACCCTTGTATTAGCTCTACCCACATTTATGACCACTGGTAATTAACAATATGATAAATGTATACCTTTTTTCTTATTTTGTATTTCATACAGAGACAAGCTTTTCACTTACTTACTTTTCACTACGTTCCTGTAAGTCCTCAGTATATGAGCACTCGAACAATCAAATGTTTTGGTTGAGAAAGCCCCTCAATAAAAAAAATGATGTGTTTACAGTGTATTACGACACATACTGTGAGTATAAATTACTAATCCTAAAACCTATTTGTCCTCCACCCAGTATATACATTCATTCAACTTTCAAACAAGTTACTTATTTGAACAGAATACATGATGTATCTTAAAGTTCATGACACCAGACCTCTAGTTATGTAAGAAAGTCCCAAAACCACGTGTTGTGTAGAGTGTCAGGGGGAGGTGGGGCTGAGGGATTTACTCTATCCTGCAGCGCAAGGGGCCAGACTTAACACAAGCCACTGGCTAACTGCTTTTTCTCACTAGGCAGTGAATTAATCCAACCTAGCTGCCACTGTTGTGTTGCAGTATCCCAGCAGGGGACATTTCCATGGGGAATAATCACCATAGTGTGTCTGTTTTCCATACCTCTCTTAAGCTAACCTTCGTCTATCATCGAGATGGTGCCGTTGTTAACGTATATAAAGTAGTGGAGCCTAGCTGAACTCATTCTTTCTCCTCCACTCTTTTCCAAACCGTTACGGCCAAAACATATTACAGTTTAATATGTTTGCTGTTATATGTAATATGTGTTTGAATTTTACATTGTAGGTGTATTATAAGATCTCATGATCATTTATATCTCCATTCTGTCCGTCAATCAATAATTTTAATTTTTTTTTTTCATGGTGTAACCATGTTTTCCTGCTCTTTATCCAGAAACCTCAGTGAATCCTATAGACAGAGGGAGGTTTCAAATAACCCTGGGCCATGACTCTTTATTCCCTTCACAAGGGAGTGTCTTCTGCTGCATGACGTCTATATGCTTGAGAGAGAAAGAGGTCCTTTAAGGATGTCGGCTAATCTTCAACAGGCTTGAAGCAGTTGTTTTAATAGCTTATCCCTTGTCCGATTAGCTGAGCGATCACTCAGGATCTGGGCTTGCACGCATCATCGTCTCTCTGTGTGCGTTTCAACAGACCAAGTGGCTTTACAAGTAGACCACTTGAAGATCCCTTGAAATCAGAGATGACAAAGATCAAGAAGATTTACTCACTTTTATATAAATAAATAACTTATACAGAGTAGGCATAATGTGAAACAAAAACACCATGCCTGCTTAAACACACTCAGGACCATTGTAAAGATATATCATCTATAGCTGGTTAGGAAAATATATAATGATATAAAATCATATTATGGGTACAATTGAAAAGACTATTTTCATGTTGAGTGGTACATTTATGCACTTAGAAGCAGTATATGTTGAACACAAGTCATCAATAAGCAAGTTCCAAACACTGACACTTAAAAAAAAAAAATCACAGCTACATCACAGCTGACCTACATCACCTTTAGCCTTGTTTTCAACCAAAAACTGTGCCATGAATGGCGAATAGCTGTTGCTCTAGATACCTACAGCGGAGCGGACGCTGCTCCTCCTCTTGAATGGGCCAACACAAGATGCTTGCGCAGCGGGTGAAGCCTCCGTCGCCTCCTCATTCCTCCCCCGTCTTCATCCCCGCGCCGCTCTGGGTGCCTGTGATATCATAGTGACATCACTTACTGATGGTGATAAACACGGGATGCAAACGCGAGAGCACTCTCCACAGCTCCTCCTCGTCCGAGTCTAAGTCGTCCTCACCCTCTTTGTTCCGGGCTTCCTCTTTGTCTCCCGGAGGGCCGTCACCCCCACCATCAGCGCCGCCCTCCTTGCAGCCGGGCTGGGTTGCCTCTGAGTTTGTGGAGGGGGGAGACTGGCTGTCCAAGCCCCCGGCGACCCCCCCTACTGCGCCCGGGTGGCCTGGTGAGGTGGAGGGTGAGTCTGCCGTCTGGGGGCCGGTCGTGTCCGGAGATGGAGGAGTCACAGCGGGGGGTTGCTTTGGGGTTTGCAGAGGCGTAGCGTCAAGGAGGTGAACTAAGCTCTGTTCTACGGCTGCCGGAGGCTGTGGAGAGCGAGGGGGTGTGATTGACCCGCCTACCGGTGAATGCGATGGCTCCGGGGGTGTCGCTGGGGCAGGTGTGGTGTAGGGTGCGTCTACCTCAACAGTGGATGGAGCGTTAAAGGGTGGAGCAGGGTCGGGATCTCCACCGAGGGAGGGCGTGGTGGGGAGATGGTCATGGCCCAACTGGATGTTGGACAGGCTGGGGTTAGACCAAGGAGTGGCAACAGGGAGAGTGGGAGAAAGGTCCTCTTTGGGCTTCATCAGGCAGGGGCTGGTGGTGGTGGTGGTGGTTGGTTCTGGGTCCGCCCAAGCCCCTAGACTACCACCACCAGATGATGGTGGTGGTGTTGTTGGAGACCCATCGTGTTCTTCCGGGGTTGGGGATTTAGACGGAGGCTGCATTTGCGAGTGGTTCAAAGTAGTTATGGGTGGGTGGAGGACAGGCAAGCTGGAGGAGCACCTGATAGGTGAGGAGGGGCAGGAGTCGGTAGGGCTGGGGAAGATGGGGCTGGGGAGGAAGGTGGTGTCGGGAGCGCAGGCGGTGCTGAGGGGGATGGGGCCGCGGCAGGAGGGCAGGTCTTTATGGATGAAGATGCCCGGGGGTTTGCCCTGGAGGCTGAAGGAGGGGTTGTACGTCCCCAGGTCCCCGTCGGTGAAGGCCACCTCCT
>NC_140283.1:12732370-12749870 GCF_964030765.1 Micromesistius poutassou | reverse complement strand
ACACACACACACACACATCCACACACACACACACACACATACACACACACAGAGGTAGTCAGGCAGATGCACAGATAGACAGACACAGTGACACACACACACACACACAAACACAAACACACAGGTAAGAATTTATTTGTATTTGTTTTAATTTCAACTTTAATTGACCAGGTTGGTCCCTTGACATTTTCAAGAGAGACCTGGCAAAAAAAGGGCAGCAGTACATGAAGTTACAACCTACATAAAACCCTAAACATATAGCAAAAAAGTGAACAGATATTAGTTAAAACATCAAAATGTTCCCAAGGTGTGGGCTTCCCTCTGTTTAACAATGGATTTTAATTCACTTAGAGTGATTAAGTCCTTCTGAAGGCTATTCCAGGCAGAAGGGCAGTACAGAACACAAAGGCCTCAGACACACAGAACAGTTAGCCAGGCCAAACGATGGACAGACAGACACACGCACGCACGCACGCACACACACACACACACACACACACACACACACACACACACACACACACACACACACACACACACACACACACACACACACACACACACAGCATGAGAAAGAGATTTGTTGTGGGAACATATAGTGCGCTAACCTGTGGCAGTGTGCAGAAACAACAAGAGCAGCAGTCTCCTTGGACCCCATGGTACCATGGTTTCAGAGCCCCGGGGACTCCCTCTGGGGTGGCTGCAGCTGAGCAACAGAGGAGGAGGACTGAGGCTGGAAAGGGTTCCTTCTACTCACAGAATCACTTCTTTACTTTATTCTTTGCATTTGCACAATGTAAGAATGACACGCCATAGCATCAAGTTAAATCCACGATACCATGTGCAATATATCATAAGATATGTTATGTTTACATCCTCAAACTCACACACCTGCAGCATCCCCACCCCTCCTCCCCCCCAGGAGACACACACACACACCCATGTCTCCCTCACCTGAATCCTTTATTGTGTCAACAGCCAAAGTTATTGTTATTTATTCTTTAAATAAGTCCTTTAACAGACTGTGAGTTATAACGTGGTTAAACATATAATAATAATATTTATATATTTTCACAAGGATGAAGACACCAAGATGCATGGTCACCATGATCGACAGACTGACCTGCTGGAGTCAGATCCCCGCCATGCGCTGTCCGCCACAAGTGGTCTACTTCTGTCACGTGATCCAATCAGAAACCAGTTTGCCCTCTTTGTTTCAGTCAAACATACACTCACACAATACTTAAGTTCCACCAATTAAAATCTCTATAAAGTCCATCCACTTAGAGATACTAAACAATGACCACGCGCAGAGAGCAGACATCAGCTTATGGTGCGTATTCTGGGATAAACGTGACCTCAGAAGCTTAAAATGTGGGGGCGGGACATACCTGATCCAGGTCCAATGTCAGCCAATCAGATGACGTCTTTAGAATCAGACTGGAGTCACAAGTCATTAAGAGATTTGTCTGTCTGTCCCTCGAGCACTTGATTTTTAATCTGCTATTTTCTAACTTCTTTATTGCTGAACTTGTTGTTTTTGCTTTTTTATGCTGCCATTATCTGACCACTTTGTCATATATTGCACTCCTCACCATCCCATGAATTAGGGATCCCTCTTCTGTGTATCCTGTAACCTATCTCCAGGTTATTTCCTTAAGATTTAGGGCAGCTTTCCCTTGGCTTAAGTGTGTCTCACTCAGACACGCATATTTGAAATATATATGAAAACACATTCTCCTTAGGATATACGGTTACCGTATACTGTATAGGGATAGACCCACACAGTTGTTAGAGTGGATGTAGTTTTAAGTTTGAACCACTGGAGGGCCATCTTTACACATGTTTTTGGCTTAGACAGTGGAATCCACTGGTACCAGAGCTATCGCTATCTATATGGCTCTGACTGGTACTATTAACCTATTAACCTGTTTCAAAAACATGGACACTAACCTATTCCCTTGTTTGTTATAAGTAATACACTAATATATTTATATCTGGTTTAGAAGCATGTTTCTGTGAGTAGCCTATTGAGTAGGCTAACTTTTCCACAATTGAAATGGTCTGAATGGGTTTGTTATAGTGATATGAGTCGTGGGTAAGGATTGGGGAAATCAGAGATAAATCTAACATACTTCAGAGATGGTATGCAGATGGCTATAGCCTACTATAGTTATGTCTGGCAGTCTATAAACAGATATTATCAACCGGAGACAGAACCAGATACCGTCTGTGTGCATCCTTTGTATCAAAGCCAAACAATGCTCAGTGGGCTGTAGGACAATACGGGGCTCTGGTGGGTCTATGGAGGACAACTTACTCCTCGATATAATATAAATATATATATAAATAAAAAAATAAATATATATATATATTAGCCAGTGTGTGAGTATTTCCGCTCTTCTTCGAACAAAGGTTAGGCTATTCATCCACGCCCTGCAGATTCCAGAAATGTGAGGCGAAGAGCAGATCAGAGACAAGCAATGAAAAAAAAAAATATATATATATATATATATATATATGTTTGAAGTAGAGGATGGATAGGGGACCGAGTTCATATGCGCAGTGAAACAACATGAATCTTCGTTTTCTCGGCCCCTTCGCGCACGCACGCAGGCACGTGCACGCGCGCGCGCACACACACACACACACACACACACACACACACACACACACACACACACACACACACACACACACACGCACACACTTACAGAGAAGCACGCGCGGGCCTACTTCAACCGCTCTCTCGTGGCTCCCTTCCAGTATCCAGGCCAGGTTTCGTTCATTACCAAAAAGAGTCTTCAGAAATCAACACCACTAGTCTCTGCGGGTTGAAGCAACTTTTTTTTTTTTCAAAAAAGAAGAAACACTACAGAAGTGAAGGATCGTCTCGGGACCATGCAAAAGATGCAATCTGGGATTCGCAAATCAATTCTGGTGGATCTCTGACAGAACCCGTGCTCGACCGACTCTGGCGAATGGACACACAGCCGTCGAATCACAACTTTGCACCTGAAGACTTTTCTCCCGCGTTTTTTTTTTTGCAGCTATATCATTGTTGTCTTCAATACGTGATTAAGGAACAACGAAGCAGTCCCCCCGCGCCCATTATCCACGTCTGTGTGTTAATGTGTGTGTAAGTGAAAGTGACCGTGCCCTCGGGGGAATGTGTGTGATTGCAGAGAACGGACTGCGCTCTCTTTTGTGACCCTGCACGCATCCAGATGTTACGTGTTTCGCAGGAGCGCTGCATGTCAGACTAAAAGTATTCGAGCGACTCCGTGGAATTGATTGCATTTTTTTTTATAGCTTACTTAGGTCCGTTAGTCCTTGATGAATAGGCCCCAACAAGAGCCGAAAAACGTTTTAACCTGACAAAATGCCAATGATGTCCTGGAGTATTGCTGATTGACTTATCTTGTAATCTACGGGGATTCTGTCCAGTTATTTGGTCAAAATAATGGAGACTGGCAAATTGAGGACTCTTCTATTCCTGGAGATAAATGTGTTTATACTTTCGACTTTTCCGCTGTGTTTGCAAGGCCAGAGCACCGAGCATGGTAGGTTCAATAAAGCATGCTTACGTTGCAATTTGGGAGTGATGTATCACATCTGAGCATGTCTCTGTTATCATTTAAACGTGTTAAAATATCATGCTACAAATATATAGAAAATAAGTCAAACCTATAGTTCTATATATGAAAAAGTATTGGCTTTCATAAACAGGCTGATAATAGCAGAGTTATGAAGGTTTCCTTTGGCACTCACAGACCATCCTGATGGTCTGAGAGTTGTGTCCTGAGTTCTGTTTGAGATCACTGATGCAGTCATGTGTGGACTGGTAAGAATGTGTAGGCACACTCACTAATTACCACAGAGGAACAAGATGTCACATAGAACAGGACAGGACACGTATTATTAGTTTGCATATGTCAGAGTGGAAGAAAGTCCTCCGACATATTCTCTGCTTATGTATATGTGTGTGTGACCCTGTTTAAGTTAAAGTGTGTATGTGTGTGTGTTTGTGTGTTTGAGTGTATATATATGATGGTGTTTTATTCTATTCTCTGTGAATTCTGACTGTCTGTGTGTGTGTGCTCCTGTCTATCAGTGATCGATCTACTCGCTGCGTTAAACATGTCCCAGCCCATAAAAGGCATATCCAAGATCCTCGACGAAGATCCTTCTGGGTCCACAACGGCCTATAAGCTCCGCCCCAAAGCCCCCCACCTGACCCTGCCCCCTGAGTACTCCCGCCTCCTGGTCTCGGACCGGCCCGGCTCCGTGGGAGTGCACCTGGTGGGGCGGCAGGCCCCGGACTCCAGCGCCACTCTGCTCTCCTTCTCCTCCCGCTCCTCCCCTCTCCTCCAGGTAGTCTCATCCACCCGCAACAACAGCCTGCGTCTGGACTACAGGGGGACGGGGAGCGGTGCCAGGGGGCTGCAGGCCCTGTTCCTCCCAGGAGGAAACCCCTTCTCTGGGGCACGTTGGGTGCGCTTCGCCCTGGGCCTGGAGCCGGACAGAGTGAGTCTGTTTGTAGACTGTGAAGAGGCGGTCGTTGTCGGACGTCGACGGGAGGAGAGGATCGATTTGAGGGAGTTCCCTCGGGACCTGGCGGTGACTCTGGGCAGCACCACGGGAGACGGCGACAGCAAGTTCAGCGTGAGTCTCTCGCTTCCCCACCTCAAGTGCCAATTTGATCTGCATTTGAAAGGATACTGGATCATTTGCTTCGTCAACCCTGAAAAGATGCTCATCACGGTTGCTGTCTTAGACCACTTTGAAATTCTCAGCCATATTCTTTTTGAAAGAAAATGTTTTGTTGAAACCTATGTCCCAGTCTATAATTCACCTTATTCTCCGTGCACACAGGGATATTTGAAGACAGCTGAGATCTCCATAAAAGCATATGGAAGGCGTCCCTGGCATTGTCCCAATATAACAGGTACCAGTATTTTTGACAGTTTTTAACTCTTCTTTCAAAATCAAAATCAAGCTTATTCATTTCTGTAAGGAGTGATCCCTTGTCTCTATGGATAGGGCCTTTGAAGCCTCCGAGATACAAGTTCTCTAACGTGGGACTCTGTGAATCCCTTGGAGATAGTAATTGAGGGAGGGAGAAAAAGCCAGATACAAAGACACAAAGCAACATGACATGATCTATCTGCACATGGATTTAGTTAAGACTCGCATGGTAGTCTCAACTAAATCCATGTGCAGACTAAAATGCACATATGCATGAACCCATGCATGCCTATAAATATAATGAGTGTGTGTGTGTGTGTGTGTGTGTGTGTGCGCGCAAGTGTGTGTGTGTTTACTTGTTCAGGGAAGTCTATGTATATAAGCATTTTCTGGGGGGATTTCCATCTGCCAATCAAGTTCATGCCAGAGGCTACAGTATCTGGAGACACTCTTTGTCTTACCGTGGTGCCTGTCTATACCTATACCAGCACTACTGTAATTTATGGCTTCCTAGGATGAATGTTATTCAACAGTCCCCCTAGTAAAGCATGCTGGTTTACTGGGGGGACAGCAGACAGAGTGGTGTCTGTGTGGTGCAGAAGGAAGCCATAAATAAGCCTGAATACAGTGCAAATTCTGTTGAAATGCTGATGCGTTGTCTCATTAAACTTTACTGATTATTACCCCATTGGTTGTTCTGTGATTATATTTACCTGCAAAGACCACCCTGGTTGGGGTGTATGTAGCAGGCTTTCTTCAGATCTTATCTTTACCCTCCCTGAGGCAGAAATGCCCTTAAACACATTGGTCCCACAGGCCTCCTCCAAAAGGTTTTTAGAGGTTGTCGGCTTGACTTTTATGATTTTTGTGTTTGTGTTATTTCTCTTTTGCTGCCGTCCTTCTTCCGGTAATCCATCATCTATTCCCTTGTTATTCCAGATGGACCACCTTCACCAGCTCACCATGCACAGGTCCCCAGTCTGGACTCTCTGGACGACATGGGGCAGCAGGCGCTCCCGAAGGACCAGCCTCAGAGAGGTGTGGCCCTGGGGCCTCCGGGGCATCCACAGGGGGGGAGGTCGGCTTCTCCCTCCACCCAGGAAGAGGAGAGGCTGAGCGGGCTGGAGCAGAGGCTAGAGCAGATGGCCATCATGCTGGACATGGTCAAAGCCCAGGTATTCCATGCAACCTGGTGTCTACAGATAGATGTCAGATGTTGATCTATAGTCTAATTTGTGGGGCTTTGGTGATGACGATGCCAAAATATGCTGTTGATCCGTCTCTATACAATATATCTATAATCAAATCAAATGTCAAACAGAGCCTGGACATCATTGGGTCTTGGGTGTGTTTTCCACGTAGAATACAGACCTCCAGTCGCGCGTGCACAACCTGGAGGGCTGTGAATGTGTGAGGCGGCGGAAGTGCACGTGGGAGGGGCGCGAGGTGGAGGAGGGCCACCGCTGGCAGACACTCTCGAACAGCATCTGCACCTGCTCCTCGGGACAGGTCACGTGTGAGGCCAACATCGCGGGTGAGCGGCGTCCAAACCCATTTCTTCCTCTGTTCAGTCCTAAACACACACACACACACACACACACACACACAAACTCTCTCTTTCTCCCTTCAGAACCCAATACCCACTACCGCTGTGCTACCCTTATCTGTCACTAATATGGATTTCCTGCTGATGTTACGTAGCTAGTTTTCAGATGGCTGCCCTCTCCCTCGACCCCTGCATGTCTAGCCCTTGCCAAAATGGAGGCCTATGTCTCTCCTTGACCTCTAACCTTTCCAATGAATTCCGCTGCTCCTGCCCCCCGAACACGAAGGGC
The DNA here is from genome assembly GCF_964030765.1 of Micromesistius poutassou. Lineage (NCBI taxonomy): Eukaryota > Metazoa > Chordata > Actinopteri > Gadiformes > Gadidae > Micromesistius > Micromesistius poutassou. Next base: position 12,743,067 of record NC_140283.1, on the reverse strand, counting down.
CCAGTGTGCCAGAGGCAGCAGAGAGAGGTACACACTGAGCTAAAGCAGACCGCTGTATTCACTAGAGGAGCTAGGTTCCTGGCATATCAGCAGAAATGTGGCTATGCTTCCCTGATAAAAGGTATAAAGGCTATTTAGGTTATTTAGCTATTTGCATTTTTTTTTTGATTCCTTTCATTTTTGGAAGTGACACAAATACAATACAAAGACACATTTACTGGTTGATTGATTGATTGATTTTATTTGACCCTTTTGATATAAAATATGAACAGCACTCTGTGTCATACATTAAAGTACATAAATAGTTATTTCCACTTATTTCCATTGTGGTCCCTGATGGTAACATGTTTGAAATGACAAACATGCCAATTGTATGTTTCATCACCTGACAGGTCTCCAAAACCTTTGAAATGCTGGAGGTGGGTCACAATCATAAGTGAAACTAGCAGGTTCCACTTATGATGTTTAATGTTGTCGCTTATTAGTCTCCTTGTTCCTTATAGTTCTTTAGTGCTTGTCTTGTGTTTCTCTTAGTAGATTCTCAATACAGGTAGGTATTGAATGGTAGGCCAGTGGTGTAAATGGCATTAGTTATGTGTTTAGAAACCATAGCTTTGTGTGTGCCTGTTGCATGTCAGTTGGTTTGTCCGTCGGTTGGTTATGGAACGACCTAGATCAGTCTGTGTGTGCTCTTGTTCCTAGTCCATGTTGTCCATAAGTTATGATGCTAGTTTATTCCTGCAAACTGTGGCTTTATAAGGAATAAGGATGGGGGATAAGCATCATGGGTAAGAGGCCGTAAGAGGATTCCTGCACTCCTCTCCATCTCTAGGCATGCTGGGAACCGAGGCCAGAGAAAGTCTGTGAGGGCAGACGCTCAATTCAACACCGCTGGGCTTTTAATCCCATCTCTGGCCTCTGTGAAGTCTTCTTATTCTGCTCTGGGACCAGTCGCAACAACTTCCCCTCCCATAGCGCCTGTAGGGACCAGTGCATGCTGGGAGCCTGCTGCATCCGAAAACCCAAACCCAAACCCAAACTCCCTTTCAATGGCCAGAGTGACTCCTGGCAAATCAAATACAACGTATCCAACGCTATTCCGAGTAAGAGTGCGGAGGGAAACTGCGATGAAGACTCCCATTTCATGTACACCTGCAAGTACCTTTCCCGGCCTCGCTGCAAGGCCTTGGTGAAGGGCCTTCCAGGTGGGGCTGCGGTGGTGAGCTTCTCCCCTGGGGAAAAGTGTTCGGAGGTGGGCTGTGGGGAAGGCTGTGCCTGCCTCTCCAACCAGAACCAGCACCACGGGCAGTACAGCCAGAGGCTCAAGCAAGGCTGCGAAGAGGGTGTGTGCGTGCTCATTGGTGGAAATGGTGACTGTGTTTGTTCACACTTGACCCGGCGAAAGGAGATCAGAGACCTGACGATGAAAGAAGTGAAGCTTTACCAGCGGGCTGTAAGAAGACTGCATGCTAAACCAGGTATGCAAATGCTACATCACAGAGTAACTACTGTATATGCTATGCTACGTGCTTGCAACCTTTAAAAGGTTAAAAACATGCTAGGCTAAGAAGTTAATAATTGATTAAGACTGAGACTTTAAACATTTTCAAGTAAGTTATGCTGCTCGGATAGGATGTGTTAAGCTGGATTTAGAGCGCTCCTCACAACACGATGCCAAGATCAACACACAACGCGGATCTCCGCAGATCTTCCTGCATTTATACTTCCACGTCAAGTTAAAGGGAACACATTGGCCGTAAAGCGCTTCTGACTCCCAACTGACAAGCTTGCCTGCACTATTGAAGATATGTTATATGGAGATGTTTTACATTTCGGCTGTCTCTATTAACATATCAAAGCTAATAAATAACGTAATCGTCATGAGACGATAGTCAATGGGTTACAGGATTGTTGCTCTCTAAATGGACTAGTTGCATGCAGCTAATGCCTGCTCATCTGTTATTGGTCGAAGTCTTGCCTAAGGATTCAGCATTCATATGCATGTATCTGATTATGGAGATAAGTGTTGCGGTGAACCTCCAAGCGATGTGTCTAAAACATCTGGGTTGACTGCACATCTTAACGTAGGAGTAGGTTTGCGACCGGCACAGAGGTCATGTAAAGGGCTCTGAGTAGCGATGCGGAACGTTGCGGCTCTTGCATACCGTCACAACCGACACAAGAGTCGAATCTGGTCTTTAATGGATGCCACTTATAGTTTACTATGTGGTTTACTCATTAAAGACCACTAAGCCACTAAGACCACTAGTTTCAATGATATTATTGGTTAAGCAGCAGCTTTAACATTTACACGACAGAAAACAAAATAATATTGTTTTTTATGTCTGTTAAATGTTAGCCATAGTTCATGAATGGGTGATCATGCCTTCAAGCGCGCACGTGTGTGTGTGTGTGTGTGTGTGTGTGTGTGTGTGTGTTTGCGTGCCTTTGCATTTAAATGCAATGTAGCGATATGGGAGGACTTTGTCCAGCTGAGAGCCGAGTTCTCACCCCAGGCAGGGGGTCACGCCGATTTCCTGCCCTGGCACCGCTACTTCCTGCGTCTCTTGGAGCGCAAGCTGCAGTCTCTGTCACCATGCCAACTGGCCATTCCGTATTTTGAGTGGACGGTGGACTCGGGCTCCATGGCGTCCTCCGAGGCCTGGCAGGCCGGTCTGTTTGGGGGCGACGGCGATCCGGGGTCGGAGTGCGTCCACCAACATCACTTCAGCAGCGGGACCGCCCGCTCCCGCTGGAGCCCCTGTCTCAGGCGGCGCTTCAACGCTTCGGTTTGACCCAGCATTCTTTACCGCACATCTTCCGTAGCTAGCCGTTGTGTCTTAGTCTCAAGCCCCGTTCAGTTATGTAGAGCCGTGTGTCCAGCTATACTCTGAACACTCAAACACACTTTGAACACTTGCCTTTGTATGCAATGCATGAGGCTGAATTTGTGTCAATGCTGGTTAAAATGAGATATGGTCATGCGGCATTGGCTCGGTCCCGTACTCGACTAATCAAACCACTCAAAGAAATATCGACTCGATCAGCTTGACGTTATTGTTCGGCTGTGGGTGCTCTCGTAGGTCACGCCATTTAACTCCTCTGTCTCGGGTGCTGTCACTGTGTTTAATCAGGTATGGCTCCCAGATGCTGTGGACTTCCAGATGGCTCTGAACCTAGATGATTTCAAACTGTTCTCCGGCACCCTGCAGACATTCTCCGGGCTCTTCAGGTTGTGGGTCGGGGGCCACATGGGGTCCCCTCTGGCCGCCTACGACCCTCTGTACCTCTCGCATATGGCCTTCATGGACAAGGTCTGGACCCAATGGCAGGAGAAACACCAGCTAGTCCACGGAGCCGGCGGCGGTCCCAGAGAGGAAGACCGCGGCCGCAACGCCCTCTATCCCCACCTCCACAGACACATGAAGATGAAGCCGTTTGACGTCACCCCCGACGAGCTCATGTCCTCCCCGGTCCAGCTCTGCGTTGTGTACGTTCCCATCACCATCGGTGCGCCGTGCAACGTGACACCGTCGCAGACACACACCCAGCCCGTCAACCACACGGATTCCGCCGGTCAAAAGAGGGACAAGAAGCAAGGATTGGGCAAACGCGACGCAAACCACGACCGCACGGACAGCGGCGCCTTCAACGGGTTCGGTTTTGACGCGGAGGGATACGACCGCCAAGGCTACGACCGCAGCGGGTGGGACAGGGGGGGCTTCGGCCGGGACGGGTTCAACCGAGACTTCCTCGACAAGGAGGGACACAACGTGTTCGGCTTCAACCGCTACGGACTGAACCGCTCCAACGTCAGCTGGTTCGGCGAACGCTTGGACGGGGGATCCACGCGGAAAGGGAAACGCGAGGAGGACGGAGACGACCGAGGGGAAGAGGCGATCGACTACCGGACGGAGGCGGAGGCGTGGCAGGTTCTGTCGGAGCACTTCGGGGACAGCGGCTACAGCGTGCACGGCTTCGACCCCTTGGGCTTGGACAGCGGCGGCTTCGACGCCTTCGGTTTCCGGACGGACGGCTACGACAAGGACGACTGCAACTGGTTCTTCAACGGGCCGCACTACCTGCGCTTCTACTTTCACACGCAGCAGCAGCTGCTGGCGTCCAGCGCCGCCGCCCTGAGCCGCGTGCCGCGCACGTGCCCCCCGGTCCCGCCGCTGCCCGCGCACTGGGCCGCGCGGGACTGGATGAGCCCGGACGCGCAGGCCACAGGCGCTCCGGTCGGCCGACCCAGAGAGGAAGGGGCGGGACGAAAGGAAACGTACGCCGATGATTCCGCCGCGGTGACACCCGATAGGCTGGATTTGTGGCTGCCCATCACGCCGGATGACAGGTATGCGGAAGTGTCGAGACAAAGGGAAATATGTCGGCGGCAGAGATGATGTTTGTTGTGTTGCCTGATCCAAATTGCCTCTGATCATTTCTTACAGGATGTGTTTCAAGCTCCACTGGTTCAGTGGCTGTCCCCTTGGCTCTGGGCCAATCACCTGCCCTGACCTCTGTCAGCAGGCCCGTTGCCATGACTACCCCGGGGCAATTTGCCACATGCACAACTGTGGCTCCTGTTTCACAGAGTGGCTGGACGCCGCCACAGGAAGCCATGTCGAATGCAACGGCTGGTAGCCACTAAAGTTGACCCCAGGACGCTTTCCATGTAAACAGCAAGAGAACCCCAGAGTCCCCCACAGCCAGCTGGTTCTGCTGGCCCCAAAAGGCACCGTTTTGAAGAACCGAAACCTCTCCCAAAACACAACACTGTTCGTTATCATCATTACAGCTGCAATTCTCCACTTACTTTTTTTAAGTGAATGCAATTCATGGATTGCATTGGTTTCATCATGGGTCTGTTTGTATTTTGTCTCTAGATGAAGATTCTATTCTACAAGATTCTAGAAGATTTCCAGCGGTGCCATGATCTGTGTTTGCTGAAGCGACTCATTATTTGTGTTTTTTTGTATTCAAACCAGCAGTGGTCAGAGTTTACACAAGAAGTTTGGAGAACAACAAGCCATTTGAATTAAAAGGGCAATACTGGTCTGGTGGATCAAATCCATCTTAAGCGTCTCATACGGCATCTCTTACCAATGCCATTTATCAAAATATCTTTGTTCTACTGATTCTGCTGAAGAGTTTTTAGTGCAAGCACGCTTTCGCCCATCAATGTAAGCAATACTAATTGAGCAATTGTCTTTGGGAATCAATGTGTTTCGTGTGAGTTCAGAGTTTGTGAAAGTTCGGGGGGGGAAATAAGGGTGTAAAAGTACTTGACAAAATGTCTTATCTCAAAAATCAAAGTTCTACTGTCACATTTGCCACACATTTACTACATTTGTGGCAGGCATGCTCTTGCTACATGCTCATAGGCAGAATCAGTGCATCAAATGCATTTTGACACATTATAATGGTAACAGATTTTTTTGTGAAGCCACGAGATGCAGTCAGATGATTTATTCCCCCAGATTTAGTCTTTAAAGTTATAAATGCATTGCCATTCATATATGTGACGAACCAAGAAATTTAATTGCCATTTTGTATTGATTCATGTGAATCGGGTAAGACAAAGGGAGGTATATTATGAGACACTCTTTCAGCCTACTCTCTGTGGAAACAACCTCATTAGGCATGAAGAATTTGCAGGGAATTCAAATTTTTAGAGTTGAAATCATAAAAAATACGCTAAATGTTGCAGTCAATGAAACCATTTTAAGGCTCTTGTCCCCCTAGTAGTATGTTTAGCTCTTCTTCAAGTTCCTTCTCAAGTTTTCCAGTATATTGTAAATGATATAGACATGCCGAGTGGGTGCACACACTGAGTCACTGTCGCAGGGGAATAGTTTATAAAACCCAGTGTCTAGTCACTCTTGTCTTCTCCCCCCTGTCCCCCTCTCACCCATCTCCCGACTCTCTCTAATTGTTTGTGCATGTGTTTGCCCCGAGCCCCCATGGGTAGACCTCCACTGGATAGACACCCATAGACACACACACACTCGCCCCCGACACTTTGATCTTATGCATGCCTGGTCAGAGGAAATGCCTGTTGGCTGCTGGCACAGTAGGCAGCCTCACTAACCCCTCGCTCTATTATTATGTCCCCCCACCCTCTCTCTCTCGCTCTCTCTCTCTCTCTCTCTCTCTCTCTCTGTCTTTCTCTGTCTCTCGTGCACACACACACACACACACACACACACAGACACATACACATCCTTTATTACACCGCCTCCTTTCCTCAATCCAATGTTTTTAATAAAAACAAATGTCCACTGAAACCACCAGGCATGACTCCGATGTTTGAAAACTCATCAGAAAAAAACAAATGTAGCCAGATCAACCCCCCAGTGTCTAGGTTCAACCTCCAACCCTGACCGCCCCAAACCAAATACTGAACGAATCCAACCAAAAAACAAGCAGAGGGAATCCTGATCCCGTCTCATTAAAAGTGACCCATGTCTGCTCTTCTCCTGGCATCGAGTTTCTCCCTCGGTAACGAACCACTCAGGGTTAATGGCCCTAGTTGTTCCACAGCTGGGGGGCTGCTGCAGCCTCTCTCCTGGCTCCCCTAGCATTAAAACGCTGCATGTGGGCGTGGGAGAACATTACATCAGTCCCACGTGGTCCCCCCTGTGTTTACTGGACTCAAAGCAGAGCCAGATGTTCCCCCGGGAACATGTGGAGATGTTCTGACCGGGAACAGAAGAGGACAGTGTAGCGAGAGAGAGAGAGAAATACATAAATGTGTATTTTCTTAGCTGCTCTTAAGACCACGCAAGCGCATATAGCTTGATGAAATGAAGGATTCATTGAAAAATATGTTGTGGCTGCGGGTGTGGTGTTTTCCAGGCAATCACCAGGACGGGTGCACCTTTAATACATCCTGCACATACACACATGCACGCACGCACACACACACACACACAAACACGCGCAGTGTTTATGTGTGGAGTGACTGTGGTTGTATGTCGTCCTCAGGTTGTGATCTGGATGGGGTCCAGCAGAATGTTTCCACTGCAGATGGATGTGTGATCTGCACCTGTAGGGTGAGTGTCTGTTACGCACCGCCTCGGATGAGTAGTACACAGACACACACACACACACACACACACACACACACACACACACACAAGGCCTAACATTACCATCACCTCCACTGTCTGCAGGGGGGTCAGAGGGACTGCTCCCCTGTCTCCTGTCCACCTCTCCTCTGCTCCCAGAAAGAGAGCATACCTGGAAAATGCTGCCAGCGATGCAAAGGTCAGAGGTCATCATTAACCACCCTCCATGTGGCCGGTTAACAGCAGCCATTTCCCTCATAACTAACCCGCTTTGACAAGTATTGTTGATTGAATTTATCATTTGTAATACTGCTTTTCATCATAATATATATTTTTTATTTTTATCCTCATCGTTCCATGGTGTGTGTGTGTGTGTGTGTATTAGGAATTTGATGAAGTATCTCCCAGTGCTAACTGCTGTGTGTGTGTGTGTGTGTGTGTGTGTGTGTGTGTGTGTGTGCGTGTGCAGGCTGTGTCCACACAGGGGTTCAATATGATAGTGGATCAAAGTGGAGACCGGCGGGGAGTCCGTGTGATGTGTGCAGCTGTGAGGTGGGTATGTCTGACTCCTCGTCAGCGGAACTGTTACAACTACAACAACAGCTCAGTTAGCGGCCGTGTTAACATTGCCATACACCCTGCTCTACACTAGGATCTGCTTTCAGTCGAGACAAGTGAATACACAGTGTCTGTCGCTACGTCAGGTGTCGTGTTCTCGCAGCACGTTTAGAAAACACACATCGGCCGCATCTTAAAACATTTTGTCTTCTTGGGCTGTACTGCGAGTCTATTGGGCGTATCTGAAATAGTTCAAACGGCTTCAGCTTCAAAGTCAGTCTCATCCACGGCAACGTGTCGCCAAGTCAGGCGCCTCGCCCTTCCCCTCCCTCAAATGGCTCCCTCAAAAGACGCTTCTCCAGCGTCTTTTGAGGGACGCAAGTCTCAAGTGAAAGCACCTTTAGATAAAACATCATCATTAGAATAAACCATCATCATAAGTCGTATCATAACAGTTGATCTGTATTCAACCCCAATTATAGCTAGAAATACAGTATGTATAAGTTACATTTTCCCTAAATCTGAGCTCTCTTCTCGTCTCACACTGATCAAATAAAATAGTAAAATAATAAAACAGTGTTCTGCAGTACCGGGAGATGAGAGGCAGCATACGGAGGAGGTTATTGTGTTTCCCCTGTGACCAGGACGGCCGGGTACTCTGTGAGAGAGAGAGCTGCCAGACGGCCTGTACCAACCCGGCCTCTCCTCCTGCTCACGCCTGCTGCCCAGCGTGTGATGGTAGGGCTCCACACCTACAGCCTCAGCATCCATGGTGGTCATTGGGATTGCTGAAATCTTATACATTGTGTGTGTGTGTGTCTATGTGTCTGTGTGCGTGTGTTTGTGTGTGTGTGTGCGTGTGTGTGTGTGTGTGTGTGTGTGTGTGTGTGTGTCTTGCAGGTTGTGGTTTGAATGGCCGGGATTTCCCCAACGGCGCATCAATCCCATTCGGAGACCGTTGCCAGACGTGTACATGTGTGGTCAGACAGCGTTCCTTTTCCTCTCTCGTCTCTTTTACACACACACACACACACACCACTGTTAAAGATGACTTTGTTCTTCTCATTCTGCAGAAGGGAAACATTGCGTGCGCTCCGCTCCCCTGCCCGACCCTCACCTGTGTGAACCCTGTGCATCGCCATGGAGACTGCTGCCCCTCGTAAGCCACAGACAGCATCGCCTGCCACCTCCGTCTATGTCCACACTACTGTTATCCATCGACCAAATAACACAGGCATACACACCCAGCACCAACTTAGTTAGTGTACTCCAGTACAATAGTGTTCTACCTATACCACATTGTCCACTGCCTGGAAATACAGGGTCACATTAAACTCACACTCTAGAACATTACATCTTGTCTTTGTCTGTACCAGGATTTCACAGAACTTATTAATTGAGTAAACTGCACCTTTTAATAGTTTGGATGCATGTCAGGCATCATCTGTAGAGCCCTTTGGGTTGTCATGGTCGCCAGTGAGTAACTAGTGTAACGCTGCAGTCCTTGTGTCCTGTGGTGCGTGTTCCCTGCAGCTGCGGACAGTGTGACTATGAGTCGGAGGTGTATCTGGACGGACAGGACGTCCCATCCAGAGCAGATCCCTGCCTCCGCTGTCGGTGCTCGGTGAGTAACCACGACGACAACAACAACAACAACAACAGCAACAGCAACAGCTACAGCAACTGCGGTCCTCCACAGGGTGGTCCATGTAGGGCGGAGCACAGGAAGAAGGTTGTTAACTTCCACAGACAGCTGACCTGTGGGAGCAATTAATCCGAAAAACAGGAGAACACATTTGTGAAGGGAAATGCTCTGTGGGAATTTCTGTTTTCAGTTTGACGACGTCTGCCACTTTATGACTTTTTAATAACACTAATAATTCATTGCATTTATGAGAAACCTTTCACGACACCAAAAGCACTTTCCATAGAGTTTGTGTGCGTGTGTGTGTGTTTGTGTGTGTGTGTGTGTGTGTGTGTGTGTGTGTGTGTGTGTGTGTGTGTGTGTGTGTGTGTGTGTGTTTGGGATTGGGGGGACCTGGGTGACAGCTGCCAGTATGCGCCACAATGCTCACCACACACCAGCTATCACTGTGGAGAGGTGAGGAGTGATGAAACTATCCAACTGGAGACCAGGCGATGATTAGGGGGCCATGTCAGTACAAGAGCCAGCTTAGGAGTTGGGGTCAGGAGACCGCTGTCAACACCTCTAACTTTGGGACGAGTGCCATGGGATCTTTGGTGACCACAGGGAGTCAGGACCGTCTCATCCTAAAGACGGTGCACTTCAACAGGGCTTGAGAGTCCCTGTCTCTGTCATTCAGTATTAGGGATATTACATAGGCCAGAGGGATTAGCACCCTTTACTGGTCCTACAACACCTCCACCAGCACCTTGTGGTCTCCCATCCATGGAGGGACCCATCCAGCCCTGCTTGGCTTGCAGAAACCTGCAGTGCCAGGCCGGTAGCCAGTAAGATACGATCTTCTTGGCACATTTCTTACATGCCGTCTCCTCCCTGAATTTTTGGGGGAATCCTTCGAGCCTGTCAAACACATGTGTGTGAACGCTTCTCAATGGGTGAGAAACATAGGGAGGGGGGAGCAGAGAGGGGCGGGGACATTTTTGGGTGTTGAGTTTCATAATCTTGCTTTTCTTTGCGTTTTTCTGTCTCTGTCTTTTCTCTCTCTATCTCTCAAATGGTATCCACTGCAGCTTTCATGCTATTGTCAAGTTAAGGTAGTTAATATAATGTACAATAAACTATTAGGAATAACAGATTATATGCACCTACTGTATATCTTCACAAATGAGCTTCCTTTTTCCTTTTAGTGTTCAGAATAAAATGCCTCCTCGGCTTGACTCCTTACTTCTCTCCCTTTCTTGGGTCTAGGCAGGGGAGGTGTCTTGTGAGCGCCTGGATGCGTTGTGTCCCACGCTGCCATGCAGCCACCCTGCCAAGCCCAGGGGACAGTGTTGTCCTAGCTGTGACAGTGAGTACCTCATCCCTCCTGGAGACACAAATTCAATTAACAAGGGCTTTATCGCCACGGAAAGACTGCATACAAAAAT
>NC_140283.1:12714870-12722370 GCF_964030765.1 Micromesistius poutassou | reverse complement strand
TAAACGGCAGTGCTGTCTTACATTAGAATATAGCTGAGCGTTATGGTTCCCCTTTAAAGGGAGGACTGCATAATGTTGGACTAGGAGTAACAAGCTGTAGGCAATAGGTTTAGTAGTAATGGTCAAGGCATTGGTTAAACACATAGCTCGACACTGGGTTAGACACTGCTTAATAAAACACAAATAGACCAGAATAATAACTAGACAAAACCGGGGAGATGGGGGATATGGGGACAGGATGCAACTAGGGATTACACACACACACACACAAACACACTCCCATAGGATCAAGGTCTCTGAAAAAAGACATCAACAGCACTTTTCTCTCATTTTTATCCCTCTTTGTCTGTCTGTCTGTCTGTCTGTCTGTCTCTCAGTGTGTATGCTGGATGGACGGGAGTACCAGAACGGACAGCAGTGGACCCACGAGTCTAACCCCTGCTCCACATGCACGTGCCAGGTGCGACAAACCACTCAGCCACCCTGGTCCTGACAGCATTCAGCGGCCTTTTAAAACCCAGACGCAGTGTAACACCTATAGCATAACAAGTGGGCGCTAAGCTAATCCGTGGGACTTTTTTCCAGGAAGGAGAAGTGCGTTGTGTGTCTCAAGAGTGTCCCAAGATGCCTTGCATGCACCAGGTCCAGGACCCAGGTGCCTGCTGTCCTCGCTGCCGAGGTAACACAAACATAAAGCCCAGCATTTACATTTAACCACTTACACTTAAGGCTGAGAATAATCAAAGAATCCCCTCAAAATCGGGTTTACAAATGCCTAGCTGTAGGAGCCACAAATACAATGTTAGTAGAATATAAATATATATTGTATTTAATATTTTAAAGTGATGGACAACATTCAGGCCATGCCCCTACAATCTTGAGTCGAGTTTATTGGCTGACGTTGAAAACGCCAAAAATATTCCATAGGTGTGAAATGGACGCATGGCTCTGACGTCCTATGGTTATTATACTGTTTTGTTTTTTTACATTTTACCGTCTCAGGGTGCATGTACGACGGACACGAACACACGGAGGGCAGCAGCTGGTTCGCCGACTCCAAAGACTGTATGAACTGCATGTGCATGGGCGGCGTGACCACCTGCTCCGAGATCCGCTGCCTCTCGCCCTGCGTCAACACCATCAGAGTGGCTGGCGAGTGCTGCCCCGTGTGTGCAGGTGAGGAACTGCACCCTGCTCTGTGTTCATAGCCTGCTCTAGGTTGTGTTATCTCAGCATTGATCTCACTCTTCATTAATTATGCGTTTTATTGCACTATTTACATTACCCTACACTATAACGATTCTACTATTATTATACTATACTATTACATTGCATTACACTATGCGGTTGCAATAATTCACTATTATGATACAATAATAGTATCATACGATATAGTTTCTTGGATTACTTAATTACTTTCTTATAATAGGAATACTATCTACTACTATATCACTTGATTCTATCCTACCAACAAGACCACCAAAGCGAGGTGCTCAGTTGTTGTCGGTGTATTGTATAACAAGGGACCGCGTGTGTTCCTGTCTGAGCAGACTGTTTATTCGAGGGCAGAGTCTACAGTCCCAGCGACAGTTTCCATCCTGCCGACGACCCCTGTCAGATCTGCACCTGTGAGGTAGGCTACTAGTGGCTCTTCTCCGCCGCATGGTACCGGCTCAACTCAAGTCGCCTGTGTTCTCCCCCCCTGTTTTCATTTTCCATCGGGATAAAGTTTGAATTGTACCCCAACTGGCATTTATTTGGGTTGAACTCCGTCTGAGTTCCAAGGGAGCTGATGCGATACCCAGAGGCGATACCCAGAGGCGATACCCAGAGGCGATACCCGGAGCAGATTATAGAAAATCCTCACTAGATTCATCATCTATTGCAAAACATGCACAAACCCGCTAATGTTTTAGATATATTCTAAGCTACTATAGAAACTGCAATGTTTTTTATTAGCGACATTTTTTATTAGTGACATTGATACGGTACTATCTGCAGTCCGGGGTGACAAAAACACCCCCGACCAAAAGCTAGTGGAGTTGAGCAGAGTAGAGTCAAGTCGAGCCGGTACTATGTAATAAGAAGTACATGAGGCTTCTGGAGGAACGGGTCTCCCATGTCCCCTACGCTGTGTGTGTTCTTCAGGTGATGCCAGATGGCGAGCAGCACCTGCGGTGTTACCGTAAGCAGTGTCCCAGTCTGGTGGACTGTCCCGTCAACAACATCCTGTTCTCTGGACCCGACTCCTGCTGCCCTGTCTGTGCACGTCAGTGCCCTTGTATACACACACACACACACGCACACACACGCACACACGCACACACACACACACACCGATAAGATCACAGTGCATGAGATGGTGTATTCCATCTCGGTGTATTATTATGTTGTTAATAAGCTAATTTCTGTGTGTGTGTGTGTGTGTGTGTGTGTGTGTGTGTGTGTGTGTGTGTCTGTGAATGTAGAACCACTCAGTAACTGCACTGCCACCCTGATCGGCAATGAAGTCCTGGCCACCGATGACCCATGTTTTACCTGTCAATGCAAGGTAACCATAGTTACCAATCAATCAATCAATCACCACTGAATCCCACCCCTCAATGTGTGATGTCAATATAGTGAGTCATTTTTTTCTTTCTTTCCTTTTTCTTGCCTGTACGTGTGTGTGTGTGTGTGTGTGTGTGTGTGTGTGTGTGTGTGTGTGTGTGTGTGTGTTTCTGTGCGTGTGTGTGGGTGCGTGCGTTTGCAGGACCTAACATGGACATGTCTACACCGGAACTGCCTGCCCCTGACCTGTCCCGTCAGTGAACAGCTCACCCTGCCGGACTCCTGCTGCCCAGTGTGTGAGGGTAAGCCCCCTCCATGCCCTCCTACACCCTGCCTGCACTGGAAAATGTACCCTAATAATAATATCACATTTTATACAAATGATATAACCGTGTTTAAATTGAATGCAGTACTCTCCCAAATTGAATGCCGTTATGTTAGTAAGCGTTCACAAAGTCTGATTGAGTCTGACCGAGGCCATGCCAATTTCCAGACTTCTTTATTGTGTAGATCCCTTTAGTTGTCTTGTATCCTTGCAGACATGTCCACTCCCCCCCCCATGGTGTTATACAAATTAACTTGGCCTCTCCCGCTATGGCTGGCATCAGCCAGGGCCAATCCTGAACTCTCCAAGACGGTCACTCCCCTCCCCTTTGTTTCCTTTGTTGTAACGGATGTGACATCTTCCCTATGAATTCATGTACCCCCGTTGTCTCAATGAAGATGCTTGCTCAAAGGCTTTCTGTGTCTTGCCACGATCATGTTTTATTAAATCAAACACTTTGCTGTCGAGAAGTGTCCTCTAATAAACAACGTTCCCTGCCCACCTGGTCCTAACACTGCTGTTTGCGCTGTGTTCCGGGGCAGAGTGTGTGATTGAGGGCCAGCACGCGCGAGTGCCCAGCGGCAGCAGCTGGACCGACAGCGACGACGACTGCGTCACATGCACTTGCAATGTAGGTGACGGAGAAACCTCCCCCACCCCGACGGAGAAGAAACTGCACAATGTTGACAACGCGATGACTTGAGTGGGGAATTGACTCCAGCATCGCTATGTTTTTTCTCTCTCTCTCTCAACGTGTCTCAGCTTGGACATATTGAGTGCAGCATCGAAGAGTGTTTACATCTGGTGTGTCAGGAAGAACAAATACCCATGAAGACACCCGGGAAATGTTGTTATGAATGCCAAGGTACTGATCCCGGTAGACGCACAAATCAGGTTATCATGGGTTACAAACAAATACAAAACACAAAACAAGTGTTGTGCGTTTAAAGCAAAAGGAATCTGTGTGTATTTGTGCCTAAAGTGTTTTGGATCCTGGCTGATAGTTGTGTGTCTGTCTGTGTGTGTGTCTGTGTGTGCGTGTTTGTATGTGGGGGTGTGCATATATGTTTGTGTCGGTGCGTGTGTGTCTGTGTGTATTTCATCTGTGTCTGTGTGAGTGTATGTGTGCATGCTTGTGTGTGTGTGTATGTATATGTGCGTGCTTGTGTGCGCGTATGTCCGTGTGTGTGTGTGTGTGTGTGTGTGTGTGTCTGTGTCTGTGTGCAAGCACGCGCGTGCGCACGCGCGTGCGCATGTGTGTGTGTGTGTGTGTGTGTGTGTGTGTGTGTGTGTGTGTGTGTGTGTGTGTGTGTGTGTGTGTGTGTGTGTGCATGTGTGTGTGTGTGTGTGTGTGTGTGTGTGCCTCACAGCCTCGGGGGTGTCGTGCACATACCAAGGTGCGCTCTACCAGCCCGGCGAGCAGTGGGCGGTGGACCAGTGCACCAGCTGCACCTGTGTGTCCGGAGAAGTGCACTGTGGCACCGAGCGCTGCCCTCCCCTCGACTGTTCTGCAGTCAGTAGACCAACACACACACACACACGCACACACACACACACGCCTGCGCATGCGCACACATGCACACACACACACACGCAAGCATGTACAGCTGCAATCTATGTATTATAAAAGATGAACACTTCTTTTTAGTTTTAAATTGTTAAGGGGTGAGCTAATGGGAACCAACTGCTGAGATTATTCTGGAGGCAAAAGGTTTTGAAAGAAAAAATATCTACTGACGAAAGTAACAGAAGCCACTCGCTTAGAGAGACTCTAAAACTGTAGGTCAAGCACATTTTGTGAAAACACCAACTGTTCTTGTGCCGGTGTTGCTGCAGACGGAGATGCCTGCGGTGGTCCCAGGTGTGTGCTGCCCACACTGCCTGCCACGCCCGGCCACCTGCATTGCCTTCGGGGACCCCCATTACCGCACCTTTGACGGGCGCATGCTGCACTTCCAGGGGGCGTGCACCTACGTCCTGGCTCAGGACTGTCAGAGCGGAGACTTCAGGTATGGAGGCCTCTAGGGTTACATAGGCTATACTCAAACTGTAACTATAGCAACAATTAGAATGTCGTTGCTATGGTTATATCTTAGAAATGTTGATATGATGATGTGCATGTCCTTTGTGGTTGATTCATACGGAAATCCATCAAAATCAGTTTGATTGGACAAGAGACATTCATTGAGCCCTGGTAGAGTATAACAGCACTGGGAGTTTTAACTATACATCACTCGATTTATGTCTCTCATAACTGTCTCAAAAACTACCAGAAGCTGTGAGCTCAGCGGAATCCAATGCGTGTTACACAATAAATGGATTTATTTATACAGATAAATGTGCCTGATACCTGGTAACTGGCCTGTGGTTGCCTTGACAACAGTCCAGTCCAAATCCAGTTGCAGAACGATTTCTGAGCCAAATAAATGTTTAAATATACAAACAGATCATAATCGGTTGTATAAAAGCAATCTCACACTCGAGGTTGTGCTCTCTATATCCATTCCAAGAACCAGAGCTTTTGGAATGGTAAGGTATGGTTGTAATCACGACAGGTCTATTATATAGTAATCCTGCCTGAAACAGCACGGTCTGCTTGGTACCTTCTGTATTTGAAATACACTCACACGGTTTCTCTTCCATTCCATAGAATTCATGCCACTAATGACGACCGCGGGCGTAAAGGAGTCTCCTGGACCAAGGAGGTCACCGTGTTCATTGGGGACCTCTCAGTACAGCTTCTCCAGGACTGGGTCGTCAAGGTGTGTGTGTGTGTGTGTGTGTTTTGAGTACTAAGCCGAACCACCTCACTACTGATGACATTTCTTGAAGTGAGGACATTTTGTGCAGTCCTCACATAGATATCCCGTAGATTGCGTCCTCTGAGTAATCAGCTGTGTGTGTCTGGGTGTGTGTGTGTGTGTGTGTAACTTCTTCAGGTCAATGACAGGGTGGTGGCTCTGCCCTTCCTGAGAGAACCGTACATCTATGTGGAGCGTCAGACCAACACCATCCTGCTCAACACCAACATTGGGATAAAGGTTTCTATACATCCATGGGATGATCACACTCATTTGTTATGGTTTTTCCTCCATGCTCATTCTGAATGGAGTAAATTTATTCCACAATGTGTAGACCAAGTTTTCTGTAGGAGTATGCAGCTTTTCATTATTTTGTCAATACAGTTTTTCAATATTCAGCTTAGATTTAGCTCCAGAATTTAAAGTTGGTAAGACGAGTCTAATAGGTTGGAAATGGTTAGGTTTAGATAACTATCTAGCCAACGTCAAGATCTATGTGACAGCTGACAGCTGTCCCGTGACCTTTAACCCCGGTAGGTGCTGTGGAGCGGGCGCTCCCACCTGGAGGTCAGCGTGCCGGGCTCCTACAGGAAACACACCTGCGGCCTGTGTGGGGACTTCAACGACTACCCCCAGGACGACCTGCGCATGCCCAACGGACGGATCAGCCTATCAGAGGCCAGCTTCGGGAACAGTTGGCAGGTGAGGAGAAGTGATCAAAAAAATGGAAAGTGTGTTTTATACATGTATATATGTGTGTGTGTGTGTGTGTCCACCTGTGTAGGTGTGTGTGTCTGTATCTGTATACTTGTATGCGTCTGTGTGTGTGCATGCACGTGTGTGTTTTTTTTTATTGTGTGTGTGTGTGTGTGTATGTTTGCACGTACATCCAAGTACAAGCACATGGGCGGGCGCATACGCCTCCACACATACTCAACACACACACGTCTGTCTTTCACCATTTCTGCTATCTTGACACTCGTCCTCGTCCTTTAGGTGGTGAACCAGAGCCACGCCCCCTCCACCACCTGCCGCCCCGGGGTGGATGTGGACCCCTGCCGGGAGGCGGGCTACCAGGCCCGCAAGGGGGCCAACGGACGCTGCAAGGTCCTAAAGTCGGCCACGTTCAAGCCCTGCCACCGGGTGGTGCCCCCGGAGCCGTGGCACGGGGCCTGTGTGTACGACCTGTGTGCGTGCGGCGCCAACACCGACGAGTGTCTGTGCGACACGCTGGAGGCCTACGCTGGCCAGTGCCGCGAGGCCGGGGTGGTGCTGCAGTGGAGGAGCCCCTCGCTGTGCGGTGAGCGGCTGGGGAGACACGCGCACACGCACACGCACGCACACACACACACTCGCGTACACCGTATACAGATATATGCCCCGCGCTCGCAAGCACACACACACACAGTTAACGCACAGTGATACACACGCTCACACGCTACGGTATACGTGACATGCAACGCACTCGTTTACACACCGACACGCACGCACGCTGTATGCAAACCTGCACTCGCAAACACACACACAGTTAACGCGCAGTGATACACACACTCACACGCAACACACTTGTATGCACACCGACGCTCGTGTACACAGAGCTATGTTCGCAAACATACGCCGACATTAATACACACACTCATGCAAGCTGTGCTGTTGGTAGTATTCATGTTACTACTCAGCGGGGAGGGGGGGGGGGTTATTACTACCTGTAGTAGTGTTAGTGCTATTGATAGTCCAACCTGTAGTTATGTTGGTACTGGTGGTGGTAGTACTACCAGTAGTTATGGTTGTACCAGCGGTAGAAATAGTGCTGGTGGTGGGTGT